>NC_134836.1:68078378-68299099 GCF_004210375.1 Tachypleus tridentatus | reverse complement strand
TAAAAGAATAATGTTATTAGTAATTAGTTTTACTTTTCGCCTAGGTACTACAGTTATAACAATAATTTTAGTAATATTTAGTTTTTCTTATCACACACAAGTAAGATCATTTTTTAAAAATTATGTTTGGTAGTATTTTTTTATTGGTGAAACACAGGTAATATCAATTGTAACAATGTTGTTATTAATATTTTTTTACTTATCACACAAGTAAGATCAGTCATAACATTAAGGCTGTTAGTATTTAGTTTTATTTATCAAACACAGGTAAGATCAGTTTTAACAATATGGTCATTAGTATTTAGTTTCACTCATCAAAACAGGTAAAATCAGTTATAGGAATATGTTTACTGTATTTAGTATTACTTATCACACACTGGTAAGATCAGTTATAATAATATAGTCATTATGATTTCTTTTACTTATCAAACAGAGGTAAGATAAGTGATAACAATATTGTTTTTAGAATTTAGATTTATTTATCAAACACAGGTATGATCAGTTATAACAATGTGGTTACTAGTATTTAGTTTAACTTATCACAAATAGGTAAGATCGGTTATAACAATATGGTTATTAGTACTTGGTTTTACTTGTCAAACACAAGTCATATCAGTTATAACAATATAGTTACTAGTGCTTAGTTTCATTTATCCAAGATAGGTAAGTTCAATTGTAATAAAATGTTTATTAGTATTTAGTTTTACTTATTAACACAGGTAAGATCAGTTATAAGAATATGGTAACTGGTATTTACCTTTACTTATCACACACTGTTAAATTCAGTTATACCAGTACTGCTGCTACTATTTAGTGTGACTTATCACACACAGGTAAGATCTGTTATAACAATATGGATAGTGGTATTTAGTTTTACTTATCGCTCACAGGTATGATCGGTTATAACATTATGGTTACTAGTATTTGTTTTATTTATCATACACAGGTAACATTACTTATGATAATATGGCTATTATTATTTAGTTTAACTTGTCAAACACAGTTAATGATAGTTATAACAATATGGCTATTAGTATTGAGTTTTTTATATCACACAAGTAAATTCAGTTATAAAAATATTGTTACTTATTATACACAAGCAAGATCAGTTATAACAATATCGTTATTAGTATTTAGTTTTAGTTATCAAACACAGGTAAGATTAATTAAAACAATGTGGTTATAATTATTTAGTTTTACTTATCAAACTAATGTAAGATCAGTTGTACCAATATGGTGATGGGTATTTAGCTTTACTTATCACACATACGTCAGGTCGCTTATAACAATATGATTTATGGTATTTACTTTTACTTGTCAAACATAGGTAAGATCAGTTAGAACAACATGGCTACTAGTATTCAATTTTACTTAACAAACACATTTAAGATGAGTTATAACAATATGGCTACTGTCATTCAATTTTACTTATGAGAATCTGGTAAGATAGTTTATAACAATATGGTTAGTGGTATTCATTTTCGTGACTATATGTACTCTGAGATTTCAAAATCGTTTTATAATAATGTAGTTATCTTTTGTATAATACGATTTTGTTTTAAATTGTTTATTATTGAGATTTTCTTTCTTTTATTTTTAGATTGTACAACTCAAGGCACAGGAAGTAACTTTTTAAAGATTATTCTAAACTTTACATTTCTGGTGAATATGATGAATGTATTAACAGGACTTCTTTTTATGGGTTTTAATGAAGCAACACTGGAGCCACACATCAGAAAAGTATTTTATTTCATTTATATTTCTTTTTCTGTTATTTTAAATAAAACCATATGCAATAAGAAAATAATTTTGATTAGTTTATTAACACCTTACAGATGTTTTCATATTTGTTTGACCTTATGTGCAAAGTTTTTGAGAACAATTAATCTTTAACATAACCTAATAAAGGCATTGTGAGCAGCAACATAAGATTTCGTGAAAATAACTGAGTCATAAATCCTTCCTTTTGCGCATATATTTCATGATTTAAGGGACAATTTTTAACTCTGTTTCTGTAAGAAGTTTTATCTCACAATTTCCTCATTTTGTTGTATCTTTAGTTATTGTTAATGTTTTAATTCTCACAGAATAACATGTTTTAAGTTTGTTGTAAAGGCTTTCATGACAATTTTTCAATTAATCTGAAATCTATATTTTCTCCTATTGCACTCTCATGTTGTAGTATCGATTGGTTTTTATTCTATTTCATTTTCTTTATGTTTCTGTTCCCCAAATGATAAATTGGACTTGATTCATTTTGTTATTTGAAGGTCTTACCGTATCTGATAGATTGGCTTGGTTCTATTTTGTTATTTTAAAAACTAGCTGTTAGGTTTGTTGTTGTTTTTTCTAGTTGTTGTTGTTGTTCAGAGTTTGTTTTATGAGTGTAAGGTTGTTTTTAATTCTGTTTTATTAACTTATATTTTCTTTCCCGATTGATATCTTGGATTTCATTCTTTTTTTTAATTTTATACCTCCTTTCCCGACTGTTAGATTGATTGTGATTCTATTTCCTTCATAATTTTACTTCTCGCTTTTTTTATATGCAAAAACGGCTTGTTTGGGCTGAGAAAACACTTTACATAGAAGAGCGAACAACGTTTCGACCTTCTTCGGTCATCGTCAGGTTCACAAAGAAAGAGGTAACTGACCGGAAGCTGACCACATGTTTGAAAGGGGTTGTGTAACTGTGTGTCGAAATGTAGAGGGCGGTATTAGATGTTTGAATATATAATTTTATTTATTATATTAATATAGGTATAAAGGCGTTCCTTTATATTGGTTTATTTTGGGTTTAAGTTGTTGTATAAGTAAGGCTTCTTTAATTTTACGTTTGTTTATGTTTGTTTCTTTATTTAGTATTTGAGTGTTTTCTATGGTTATGTTGTGTTTATTTGACTTGCAGTGTTCGAAAACGTGTGAAGGTGACTTTTTATGTTCTTTGAATCTGGTTTCCATTTTTCTACTTGTTTCTCCAATATAGAAGTCGTGGCAGTTATCACATTGTATTTTATAAATAATGTTGGTGTGGTGTTTGTCAGTGTAGTTTTTACATAGTATAGACCTCAGTTTTGTGCCGGGTTTTTGAGTGTTTTCTCAGCCCAAACGAGCCGTTTTGCATATAAATTTCTCAACAAGTGGGTTTCTCGTCATCACTGACTTCTCGCTTTTATTCCCACTGTCCCTTTTATAAAGTCCCTAAAATAAGTTTTGTTGTTTTGCCAAGTAGAATGAAGATATCATAAATATAAGTGATAATATTTTTAAATCTTATTATATCGCAGGTGGGTTAAACTATTTATATTAATCAAACTAAATTATTAACCTGAAATATTTAGTTAGTAATTAATATGAAGTACTATCCATATTAGACACTATAATTACGTAAATTTTTATCTGTATCGTCAAAACAGAGTAATTCACTTTTTTCTGATAATTCTGTATTATATTCTTGTATTCATGATAAAGACGTTCTACGACATTTTGGTATTTCTGATAAAGTAATTCTGTAACATATTCTTATATTTATGACGACGTTGTTAATAAAGTATTTTTACAATTATAATGAAGCGATCTTTTAAACCACATTTTACATTTCTGTTGAATTTATTTTGTAAGTATAGTTGTACTCGTACGTATATCTGGAGACATGATTTAGTGTTTTTGCCAATACGCGTACAACGTTGAATACTGTTACACAACTGTTAAATTGACATTTATCTATATTTATTACATAACTTAAATATCTAATATTTACATTTTAGGCCTAAGTTATCTATCCGTAGAAGAAAATTCTTATATTTGCAATTGATGTGTTTTAATATAGAAATTACAAATTCTATTGTTTGTGTTATTTCCAAACAGTTCTATTTGCAGCCATCAATTGTAGGCCTATTTTTTCTCGTGAGTGGTGGATGTTATGCAATTGGTACATTGTGCTGGGGTCATATGTCTGACAAAGTTGTAAGTAAACACTTAATATTTTAACCTTCGAATTCATCTCAAAACTTTCATAAAAAGTATATTACTATACCATGGTCGCCCTCCGCCAGTACAGCAGTATGTCTACTGATTTACAACGCTAAAATCAGGGGTTCGATTCCCCTTGTTGGGCTCAGTAGATAGACCGATGTGGCTTTGCTATAAGAAAACACACAAATACCATGGTCACATACATGTTCTCGGACTTTAACAATCATAAGCTAGTGTGGGGCTGTAGCATATGTTATAAAGGGGCCGAAATTAAAAAAAAAAACAACAAAACAAAAACATATAAATATTAAAACACGTAAGTTTTTAACTTACATAGTAAAATATTTTTTTTTCATACAGTCAGATAATACGAGAAATATGTCTGACATTTCAATAATAGTTTACTTCCATGTACGTAACAATTTCAAACGTCAAACAGTGGCAGCGCCAGGATATTTTCGTTAGGGGGGGGCTGAGGTAAACTGTGGAGGGGCTTCCCAAAATGCCATCAATATGAAGTATAGATGGTAAATTATAATAATGTAAATACCAAGGTACATTTCAGAAAAGTGTGCTATTTTTAACTGCGTTTTCTATGAAGTTTTCATTGGAAACTCATACTCTGATTAATAATTCATTATTACAAATTAGAAATAATCTGTTTATGAAAATATGCGTATGTGTAAAAGAGGAAGTGTTTTCCATAATTTATGAATATATGTAGGTGAGAATATTGGGGGGGGGGGGGCTGAGGGGGGTTTGGCTCATCTCAAGCACCCCAACTCCCCCCCCCTGGTGCCGTTTATTTGTGGATAACCTAATGCTTGAACAATATCAATAGACATAAAAATAACCCTACAGTAGAATACGTGAACAATATCATTGTATGAAAAAAATAAAAATATACTTGAAAACAATTCAACAACACCTGACGTCATCAAAATGGTCAGAAGTTATTATTTATAAAGTATTAATACAAAATACAATACAAATAACTCTTTAAAACATCTTAAAGTTCAATAATTACTTTTAATAAAACAAGTTTAACAAATGCATATTCTCACAGTACGAAACAATAGTAATTAATACTTATTTAAACCATTTAGTATAGATACAATAGTAAATTAGAACATAACAAAAACTTGAAAGATGATATTCAAAGAAATACAATTTATATTAGTAGAAACACAGTATTTATAACACTAATACAGATCAAAACCTTAATGTACTTTAAATTTACTTTGCTAAATACCTACGAATGCACTTGTTTAGCATTAAAGATAAAAATAACACTTTAACACAGACAATTATATTTCGTAATAAATATTGATTCAGAATAATGTGTCGTAACTCAGTTCAGCTTCACAATACAAGCAAAAATAACTGATAAATCATGGGCTTGTGTAGGTGATATTTATATACAAGTTACCTACGAAGAAAGACAAAGTTTACAAAAGGAGAAAGGAAAGTACATAGTACTAATCGATTTGTAGTAGTTCTGTTTATCGAGTAGGTGACGTCTCCCTAACTGATCCTAGCTCTTGGCTGTGGTACTGTGTAAGTGAAGACTCTCTAACTTGTCTCGGCTGTGGGGTGTGGTGCTAAGAAATTTCCGTTTGTAAAATACTCAGAAAGCTAATTAAGTATTTTAGGAAAGTGTTTACATCAAAAATGCTTTCTTTCCAAATTTATATTGAGAAGAGTTATGAAGAAATTCGACCTGTTTTCCGTTACTAAATAGATACGTGTTTTAAGCAGAGACATCCCGCCACACACAGACACACACATCACTATTTCGAGGCCAGTCTGTACTTGTAATTAGTAGTATCCTGGTAATGAAAAAAGCGGTTTTAACAGTTATGTGGAGATAATGTGTTTGAAAAATATCAAACAGTAACAGAAAAAAAATACTAAAAGACTGAAAGAAACGATGATATGAAACAAACTACTACAAATTACTGATTGTTTTCACAAAGTTTGATACTGCTATTTATTTATTTTGGTTTTGTATTGAACAAAGAACAGAAAGATATAGAACAAAACAATTCGGAACACATGTTATACAAATATTGTTTTTCAAAGTGATCTGGATAACAAATCAGATGAAACCGATACAACCATTGAAGTTAAACCTAAGATTTGTCATAAATAAATACACATACTTGACGTCGTCGTTGCAACATTAACTTAAAACCGTGAAAACATTCCAAAATTTATTTAATATAAATTACTTAGCGTTTCACATTTTACAAATTAAACATGTTGAGTCCTGGCTAATAAATCCTGTTTTCGTTTTTCTTATTGTAGCCTCACTCTCGTGTTCCACTTCTGGTTTCAAGTTTTATTTGTGTATTAGCCTTGTTGTTTATTGGTCCTGTCCCGTTTATTCCGCTGGACACGTAAGTTCTTTTTTCATTTTTATATGTGGCTAAAAACATGATTTATATTTACTGTTTTATTAATTTTATAACTGGATAGTATATAACATTTTCTGTAATTTATTTTATCTGTTAAATACACTGTTGTTATTCTTATTTGCAGCTCCATCTGGTTGGTGATTTTATGTCAAGTATTTATTGGAATAGGTTCTGCTGGCAAGTTGGTTGCGGGATACAATTCTTCATTGACAAACGCAATGTAAGTGTAGATTATTAAGTGTGTTATTCAAGTTAACGTAAGAACTGACGTCAGTATCTATAGTGTGTTCTTCAAGTAAACTTAAGAATTGACATCAATATCTATAATGTGTTCTTCAAGTTAAGGAAAGAACTGACGTCAGTATCTATATAACGTTTAGTGTGTTCAGTTTTACGTCTGAAACATCGTCAGTATCCATAGTAAGTTGACAATGAAATAAAAAAACCTTTATCTCGAGCTGTAACTGAGAGTTTCCCCTAAAGAAGAAGGTCCATATTTCGAATGTGCTCGGCTTGTAGAGTTTTTTTTATTGTATTTCTATCAAGACTTCTTGAACCGAAGTGTTTTTCTAACATCAACTAGGAAGTTAAGTGTGTTCTTCAAGTCAACATAAGAACTGACGTCAGTATTTATAGTAATTTATGTATGTTTTTAAAGTGAACATAAGAATAACCATAAATTAATAATAATAATAATAATAACTGAAAATAACAAGGCTTAAAACTACCAGAAATGTGTTTTAAATAAACTAAACGAACTTGTTATTTCAGATCACGAGGATTTCCCAATGACGCCACAACTATGGCAGTAATTACTGGAGTGTTTAGTGCGGTACTTGCGATTGGGTAGGTAAAGTGTTAAATATTATATTGATGAAAATTGATTTCCTTTTCTAGTTCTTCATACGATATATTTAATTAAGATATCCTTATTTATTCCGATTTAGCGGTTTTGTCGGACCGTCACTAGGCGGAGTTTTATTAGATAACATTGGCTACGAGAATGGAACATGCGTATTACTGGGACTGGAAATGACAATTGTAAGTTTTCATTGAGAATTTGTCTAAAACGTATATATATATATCTGCTATTAGTTGTGAATATACATATATCAAGTTACTTGCCCTAAAACAACTCACAACTAGGGAGACCAGACGTCCCGTGTTTGGTAGCTTGTCCAGGAAAGAGCTTTATGATAAAGACATTAAAACTATCAGGCACGTAGAACCGCGAATGTTGTATCAGGTACTCATGAACCCGAGTGTGAATGTGGAGGCAGTGAAAACACTACACATTCTTGTAGTGAATTTCATAAATTTATAATGAAAGGAAAACAGAACTCCGTTAAATCCATTCTTTACAAAACTGTGCCCAGAATGTTTGAATGTAATACCGGAAACTAAATGTAGTATGTTTAATGATGTCGTGGGTTCTTAAATAAACTTATAAAGACAAGTAGGGACCGATGTGTACGTAACCTAAATCGTTGTAGTGATACAGAAAGTTTTAATGCAACCACAATTCTTAGGGCAAGAAAGTAAACATTACAAAAACTGAATTTAAAAAAAATCATGCTTTATAAAAATCACTGTAATCATGTTAGTCTAAGCCAAAGTAGGAATATTTTCACATTTGAAGTAATTCTGTTTTTTTGTAATTTGGACGTGCTTGTTTCGATGTAAATTTATAACATCAAAACTTTCTATATTACTGCAGCTTGCATGGTTACATATTTACTGATCCATACTTGTTAAGCTAAAATAAACGTTTTTTTTTGTTCTTGTTTGTTTCTCTTTCTATCAGCTATATTTTGCACTAACGTGGGACGAGCCCATATCTGATTCGATTTTATTACTCATTAAAATTTCTTCTAACTTACCCTCAATTTTAATTACCCAAACTAGGGCATACACTACTACCATTTTCAGTATAAGAAAGGAATTCGACTGATA
The DNA here is from genome assembly GCF_004210375.1 of Tachypleus tridentatus. Lineage (NCBI taxonomy): Eukaryota > Metazoa > Arthropoda > Merostomata > Xiphosura > Limulidae > Tachypleus > Tachypleus tridentatus. The sequence goes on along the minus strand of NC_134836.1, from coordinate 68,290,757 downwards.
AATTTAGTCATTTTTTGTACGCTTATCTGGAAAAATTACTTTATTACTAAGATAAAAATATGTTAAAATAGAATAATTTTGATTCACCCCACAATGTCACTCTCTCTTCCAGTTGTTTCTGAACGTTGCTCATATTTTCTGGTACAATCTATGCAGAAGAAGAGATGTATCGGACGACATGGTTCCTATCGTGGCAGCTGACTGAATTAAAAATCATCTGATTAAAATGTAGCAGATTAATCAGTTGTCACAATTATATATTAGGTGTGTAAGGATTATTCTACTACTGTATACATCATATAAGATGTACAGTGAATTGATTTCGTTTTATTATGAATAAAACTGCTTTGGACAGACACAAAGTTGTTACTGCTGGATGTGAAAACATCCTCAGAGCAACGTTCTTACTACTGAATGTAGTAACATACTTAAAACAACGTTCTTATTATTGAATGTAGTAGCATCTTCAAATCTATTACGTTTCATTTGTTATTAAAAGTTTATTTTTTTCCCATTTAATGTTAGGTTAAGGATTAAATCTTACAGTTGTCATGAACATGTGGTTTCTCCAATTATGCCACGCTTTCACCAAACATACACTTAACAATAACAAACTACCTCGTAAGCATACACTTAAAATAAGAACTAGTCAAGGCGACGACTTTTGAAGAGTAAATCAGGTAGTCAAACAGTGCCAAAAAAGACTCTCCAAGTAGTCGCTAAAATCGATGACTACCTAATATGACTATTAAATATTAGTCATTTTTACTATTGTGTAGTCGGAAAATAGTCAGGTGATGGTGATACCTGGCAGGTAATAAATTTGACTGCTTTGTGATAGTCGTTATGACTTTCGTTAGGTAGTCATTCTGACCAATGCTGACTACCTGACAATAGTCTCATTGCCTACCTGCAAACCACTACAGAGTAGTTATGACATAGTTAGTGTGACCCTATTCGTCCAAGGAGCGGTTGTCATTATTTGTCATTATGACCATCCATTAAGAACGGACTGTTGTCATTATGACTATCCAATGACCATGGAAGATAAGTTATGTTGACCCGGTTAGGACCACCTCTGCAATGTCACTGTTAGGCAAAGAGACAATCTTCAGTCAGTTGTGGTCAGCAGAACCGTCACTGAGTAGTCAACCCCGCATCCATCTAATGATTCAACCTAAGTCCGAGTAACCTGCCACCATCCTGAAAAATATAAAATGCATTTTAGCAGCACCATTTTTATTCTAAACTGAACACAAGTGTACATCAATATACATGTACAAAAATAAAATTCAAAATGCAGCAACAATTTGAAAATAAACAACTGAACTTTACATTTGGTTTTTAAAAATTCACCCTGGATCAAATACACATGACAAGTTACTATTACCAGATCTAATATAATCTTATGGCTTTGAACACTTTCCTCTTCCTTTACTTTTGGACGTTTTGACAGATTTCCCGCTGCTATGTTTTTTGACATTCAAGAGATAAAGAACTGAAGAACACATCTGTCTGTATCTTTATCAGATTTGGTAATTTTTCTGGTCTCATCATAGAGCTTCAGAACAACTCTTTCAACAAAGTTGAAAGTTTTCTTGAGTTTTGTTGGAAATGCAAAGTTGAAGATATAAAAACTCCCTATATACATAGTAAATGCTTCCACAAAATCTTCAGTGGCACAGATATCAAAGCCATCAACATATAACTTGAATTCCTGATCACAAAAACTGAGAAATTGAACTACATTGAATGTAAAAACCACTCTCAGCAAGTTCCCTAACTTCAGTACCCATCATGATACTTTCACTTTCTTTTAGAAGAAAAGGGATACCAAGAAGGGCAATACTAGATGTAACATCAGGCATGTGCGAGAACTGTTTCATAAGAAATGCTAGCAATGGATTATTTTCTGGTGATATGTTTCTGTCCTGCAGGTAAGAATTTACTGAGTCCTTATATTGAGAAAGTTGGACACTCCTTTTTCTGCATCATTTCCTAGCGGTTTAAATTCATTCAATATCTTTGCTGGTGATGCCACAAGTAAAGGATAATGCTCTATAAGTTCATTGACAGGAGTGTTGTCAATGACCAGTTTCCTACGATCATGCAGAGTTTTGTCCATAAGCAAGTCTACTTTACAAAATCACCCCTTTTTTATGCAATGTAGACGACTTTTCATCCATTCCTTGTGTTTTCGGTGGAAGTTTCATCTTCCCCAACTGGCTTTTTACGTAAGTATTGCTTTAATCCATATAGCCTCTGTTCTGAGATGTGGCTTAGAGATGGGGTTTCATCTGTTGCAGTTTTCGTCTATTTTTTTTCTTTCTTGGACTATAGGCAATGATGAATCCTTCCGCTTTCTATTATTCTGGAATTTCTGACGAAGTCTCATCCTCCACAGCTCCTGCAATTAGAATTGACAGAATTAGTTCTATTGAGAATGAGTAACAAAACTGCCCTGGTATAACTATAATTATTTTAAACAGTATTTCTTTTAAACCACTTTTGGCATTTCCAGGTTTAATCTGAGAAACTGAAAGTCTTACACATACGAGGGCTGTTCAAAAAATACGCGGACTGACGTCATAAAACAAAATGTACTTTAGTTAGAAGTTACAGGTCTGGGGCCCCTTCAAAGTACTCTCCTCCCCAACGCACACACTTATCCCAACGGTGTTTCCACTTGTTGAAACAGTCCTGGTACGCTTCTTTTGTAATGTCCTCCAGCTCCTTCATCGCATTTGCCTTAATCTCGGGAATCGTCTCAAATCATCTTCCTTTCAAGGGTCTTTTGAGTTTGGGGAACAAGAAAAAATCGCAAGGAGCAAGGTCAGGTGAGTAGGGGGGTGGGGAAGAACAGTGATCGAGTGTTTGGCCAAAAACTCACGAGTTCTGAGGGCTGAATTTCGTAGCAACGCGGTGCATCTTCAATTTTTCGGTCAAAATCTCGTAACAAGATCCAACTGATATCCCACACTCTCCAGCAAGCTCCCTGACAGTCAGGCGTCGATTTTCCCGCACCAGGGTGTTGATTTTGTCGACGTGTTGGTCGTCAGTTGACGTGGAAGGACGTCCAGGACGCTCATCATCTTCAATGGACTGTCGACCATCCTTAAAACGTTCATGCCACTTGAAACATGCCGTACACTTCATAGCAACGGCACCGTAAGCCGTGTTAAGCATAGCAAAAGTTTCAGTCGCAGATTTTTCAAGTTTAACACAAAATTTCACAGCAAGTCGTTGCTCCTTCAGGTCATTCATTCTGAAATCCGCCAAACGAAAAACTCGCACTTCACTTAAAACCGCGTAGCTAATACTCAAATGAAGATATCTGCAATCGAGAAATGGCGTCGTAATCGCTGAAAGACTCTTGCATAATTCTCTAAAATATTTCAATAAGAATTGGCACAAAAATGACTTAATGTGTGATCTCGACAGATATCACGTACATGATGTAAATGGTACTAAATACCTCTCCTTTTAACATATATTTAAGAAATGTAACACAAGCTGGCCACTATGCACTAGACACTTAGTCCTTGTTTCTTTTATTTTTATAATTATTATTTTCTTTTTTTTTAATCATTATTATTATTTTTATTTTCTTCTCTTTTTGAATTATTATTCAAGTATTGAATAATAATAATTATTATTACTTTCTTTTCTGTGTGAGTGTTTGTGTTACTACAAGTAGTAGTAGCATTCTCTCAATCGAGAAAAGGAGAAAAATACAAAAAAATATATATATATGAAAATACAAAAAAAAAAAAAAATTAAATGGAAAAAAAAAAAAAAACTCCTTGTTCGTCCATGCATGGACTGAGCCTGAAATGGACCTGAGTATGATGTTATACTTTTACTCTGGCCCAAAGCTTTAAAAAAAACAAAAAAAAAAACCCTAAGACAGACGCTATAATCGTTCGGGAGGGAGGAAGAGGTCAAATGTACCTGACCCTCCTGGGTATTTAACAACATCAATACCCAAATACCCACACAGTCAAACTTGGAACAGACCTCGTATTTATTTATATTGTTTTATTCTCTCTTTCTGGGCGTCCTTCAGCGAAATTTCTAATATATTTGATGGAAATTGGCTGGAAGCTAGTTTGTGCGGATTAAATCTAAGGCTCTGCTTTTTGATCCTGTGGGTGTGCTATAAGAAGAAGAGTCAGAGAGGAGTTGACAGTGAATGCTGTTGACAAGCTGTCTTCCTCTATTAGTTCAAAGAAAGCTACATGTAGCACTGTGAGAAAATTATAAAATACAAACAAACCAACAATTTCCTAAGTAACCAAATTCAGTAATTTCCACAGCTATTCATTGACACAAGACGTTTTTCTGAATGAGAGTTATATCACTATTCAAAAGTGTACAAATTTTGAACTTGGAATAAACAACATAGCGATGTCATGGCAATTATTCTGCCCTTAGTACGTATAGTAGTAATTATGCACTGTTTTTGTATTATTGTTTGTTTGTATTATGATTATTACCCCCAGTACCTAAGCGCCCTAGTACAATACTAAATGTAATTTGTGATGACGAGAAACTCACTTGAAGTAACAACGTATCACAGGACAGTTGGTATCAGTATTAGATTGAAACGTTCTTCTCTGCTTAATTAGTAAAAGTGTTAATACCAGCTGTCCTGAGATACATTAATACTAAATGCAGTTATAGTTTTAGGCTAGTCTTGTGCATCACTGGACTCGGGTATGTAGGTAAGATTTTGAAATTTTGTTGGAGATATGCCTATAAATAAATTCCGTCCAAGAAAACAGCAACGGCATACAAATCTGCTGGGAAAATGATTTCTAAAACATTTCGATAGAGAAGCCCATTACAATTTATTTGATTGCTTTTACAAAACTGCACGATGGACTATCTCTGTTCTATACACCAGAGGTCTTGAAACACGATTTTTAATTTGTATAGTTACAATGGAGCCACTGAAGGGTTCTGTTTTGAATATTTTAAAATATAGTAAAACATATAATAGTTGTTTAGTTACATGGCTTATAAAATATTAATCATTCACATGTAGAACTACACCCACTATGTAACAATAGAAGCAATATCACGTGACTGCTGTGGGTGTAGTTTCTGGTTATCATTTGATTATCAACGTACTGGTGTAATATACACACGACAAATAAAACATTAACTAAATCTGACAGCCCCAGAGCACTGAATGTTATCTTCTCTTTTTTTGTTGTTTTTGTTTACTCTCATTGATCATGTGGGTTAGGTCTCATTCTCATTATCTGTTCTTACAGATTAAATCGCAGCCAAAAACTTAAGTTACTTAGTTGCATAATTTCACTCATATTTGAGAAGTTTTACTAGTGCCTTACGTTCGATAGATCGTTTTTCTTCGTTCATTCCCGAATCGATTGAAAACATAGAAATTCTTTAAAAAGGTGCTTGGTTAGAAAACTAAAAAAGTTTGAGAAAATCGTCACATGCTTATTTTAGAGCAGGTAAGAATGCTTTAAGACGATTTCTGGCCACGTTAAGTATAGTAGATCAAAATCTTAAGTTGACGAAACTTGGGAAGGTTTCAAAAGCATGGTAGTTCAGTGTGTTAATGTTTGAAAAAATGAAGGAACGTTTTCCACAGTTTTTCAAATATTTTAAATCTTGTTTGGGAGAAGAGGAACCTGCGGTGCCCTTGACGAGTGCAAATAGTTTTATGATATATATAGTTGTAACAATAGTGGAAAAGCATAAGTGATGTTTGAAGAAATAATTCCATATTGATATAGTCAATAACAACAATACTAAAAACTAATTAATAATGTTTGAAGGAATACTTCTATATTGATATAGTCAGTAGTAAAAATAGTGAAAAATTATTAGTAATGTTTGAAGGAATACTTTCATATTCATATAGCCAGTAGTAACAATAGTGGAAAATCATTAGTGATGTTTAAAGGAATAATTCCATATTAATATAATCAGTAGCAATAATACTAAAAAATCATTGCTAATGTTTGAAGGAATAATTCCATATTCATATAGTCAGAATTAAAAATACTAGAAAATCATTGATGATGTTTGAAGGAATACTTCCAAATTGATATTGTCAGTGGTAAAAGTAATAAAAAATCATTAGTGATGTTTGAAGGAATACGAGGGCTGTTCAAAAAATACGCGGACTGTTTGAATTGCGCGGCTCTAGTTGGTTCCAGGGGAATCCGCTTGGTATCGCTAGGTTCGCACAGATCAGCTGATTACGACGCTATTTTCCGATTGCAGATATCTTCATTTGTGTATTAGCTACGCGGTTTTAAGTGAAGTGCGATTTTTTCGTTTGACGGATTTCAGAATGAATGACCTGAAGGAGCAACGACTTGCTGTGAAATTTTGTGTTAAACTTGAAAAGTCTGCGACTGAAACTTTTGCTATGCTTAACACGGCTTACGGTGATATTGCTAAGAATCGTACGGCATGTTTCAAGTGGCATGAACGTTTTAAGGATGGTCGACAGCCCATTGAAGATGATGAGCGTCCTGGACGTCCTTCCACGTTAACTGACGACCAACATGTCGACAAAATCAACACCCTGGTGCGGGCAAATCGACGTCTGGCTGTCAGGGAGCTTGCTGAAGAGTGTGGGATATCAGTTGGATCTTGTTACGAGAATTTGACCGAAAAATTGAAGATGCACCGCGTTGCTGCGAAATTTAGCCCTCAGAACTCGTGCGTTTTTGGCCAAACACTCGATCACTGTTCTTCCCCACCCCCCTACTCACCTGACCTTGCTCCTTGCGATTTTTTCTTGTTCCCCAAACGCAAAAGACCCTTAAAAGTATAAGATTTGAGACGATTCCCGAGATTAAGGCAAATGCGACGAAGGAGCTGGAGGACATTACAAAAGAAGCGTACCAGGACTGTTTCAACAAGTGGAAACACCGTTGGGATAAGTGTGTGCGTTGGGGAGGAGAGTACTTTGAAGGGGTCCCAGACCTGTAACTTCTAAATAAAATACATTCTGTTTTATGACGTCAGTCCGCGTATTTTTTGAACAGACCTCGTACTTCCATATGGATATTGTGAGTAGTAACAATACTAGAAAATCATTGGTGATGTTTAAAGGAATACTTCCATAAGGATAAAGCCAGTAGTAACAATACTTGAAAATCATCAGTAATGTTTGAAGGAATACTTCCATATGGATATAGCCAGTAATAACAATACTTGAAAATTAATTACTAGAAAAACATTAATGATGTTTGAAGTAATTCTTTTTGTACATTTCTGTGATTTGGTTTGTTTTTGTGATTTACAATTTTTCTAGTTATCAGTGATATATTTGCTATTTTGATATGCATTTTCTAATGTTATCTGTTAGTGAATCGAGAGAGTAGCGTAAATGATATTATTGTTGTTAGCTATCTGCATTGTGATCATTGGCCAAAACTGGGTCCTGGACTTTAACGTTGAAAGTAAGTAAACGCTGTTGATTCATTTAGAAGGCAAACAAAAAGGGAAAAACAGAGTAGAAATACAAGGTTCGACGTGTATGTAAATAAAAATACATAAGAAACTCGAACATCGAGAAGATCTCTTGATGTTATATTTCTAATTCTGCTCAAAGCTACTCCAGGGCTCTCAATGTTAGCCATCCCTTATTTTAAGTGATGCCTTAGAGGGAAGGCAACTAATTACCAGTGCTAGCCATCCCTTGTTTTATGTCCTAGAGGAAAGACAACTAATTATCAGTGTTAGCCATCCCTTGTTTTAAGTGATGCCCTAGAGGGAAGGCAATTAATTATCAGTGTTAGCCATCCTTTGTTTTAAGTGATGTTTCAAAGTTAAGGCAAGATCTTTGTTAGCCATCTCTAGTTTTCAAACGATACACTAGATGGAAGGCATCTAGTCAACACAACCCTGTGCCAGCTCATCTTCTACTTTAACTGTAAAATAGGGTTTTATAGTCACTACTTTAAAGTGCAGGGTACGATGTTTTTGGCGGAAACTGGCTGCTAATTACAGAACATCACATCCACAGTCTGACACTATAATCACTGAACCCCAAAATATGATTGAACTCGAGGCATCGAGAGTTAGGTGTTATAACTGGGATGGAGGATTAGGCATTATAGATGGAGTGGAAAGATTGGAATTTAGGCTTTATAGTTAATGTAAAATGATTGGGATTTAGGTCTTACAGTTGGGGTGAAAGGTTTGGGAGTTAAGACTTGTAGCTGTGATGGGAAGTTAGAGAGTTAAGTTTAATAGCTGGGTTGAAAAGATCTGTGTACATCTAATACCAAATCTGTCTGTGACGTGTATAAGTGACAACAACAGATTCAAGAAGTTATTATAAAAAATAATAACAATCCTGTAACCCAAGCACTTTCGAGAGGTAGACCTTTCTTCTTTATGGGTAGCAGCAAGATTTTTACATTGAAATTTTTATGTAATGGTGGTGCTTACTTTCCCTGGTGGTATAATTACATACGAATGGAAATGTTTTTATGTGCTCGTATGAACTATAGATATTTATTAAATTTTGTTACAACTATGTTTTCTGGTATTGCACTTGCATATCAAATAAATTTATTCAGATTTATATTATTTACAAGCAAGTATATATACATAGAGTATACTTGAATATCATTACAGCGACATCTGGTAAGACGGAAGTTTTCTGCCCTCAGGAGCAATGCTAAATATTCAGTCAGAGTCAGGTTCTTCATCATCATGCGATGTTGGTTCTGTACCATTCGAATCTGGAAATCAATCAATCAATGTTGAAGAGTCAGCTGATGACAGCCCTACAGTTAAAACGTCTTTAACTCGACAACAGTTATCAGTTCTCGTCATCGTGAACTTGTCTTTAATCAGTCTAGCTAGTTGTTATGCTCTTCTTGCCCCTTTCTTTCCAAAACTGGTTTGTTAATTATTCTTAAAACATCTGTACTATTGAAAATTAAACATACTTGTAAGTAGTACACTAGTTAGCGTTAAAAATCTGTAGTATTGAAAATTAAACATAATTAGAACAACAGTTATTGTTAAAATCTGTACTATCGATCCTCTCAGTGACACAGCGGTATTTCTGCGGACTTACATCGCTAGAAACCAGTTTTCGATATCTGTAGTGGGCAGAGCTCAGATAGCCTATTGTGTAGCTTTGTGCTTAATCGTAAACAATTAATCAATCTGTACTGTCGATAATTAAGCACAAGTAATATACTATTTACTGTTAAAAATAACCATGAATCATCGAAAACTGTATAATTAAAACTGTGGCATGATCCATCAATAATGACAGGCTGGAATTTTGTAACCCACCCCATCCTGCCCAACATATTTATAATTATGTTATATAATCTAAATTTCATTTAATCTACTCCTAATTATACTATGTAACAAAATTTTTACTTTTTCTTGCTACTGGGCAGAAAGTGTTATTTCCCAATTTCTTATGTCTAAAGTAAATGGAAAAGACGTATTTTTCTCTTAAAACTTTGCTTTTGTGATCTGGGTATTGAAATTTTCAAATTATCCATTTTCCAGAACATTCCACGTAGATTCAGTGCTGAGTAGCTGAAAGAGAATTTTCTCGAACTTACAAAAAATTTCAAGAACTTTCTAGAATGTTGTAGAGCTTACAAGAATTTTCAAGAATGAAAGTGTGCAAGTCGCAAGTCAGAGGAAGCATCACCGACATCTTTCAAGCTTCTTCACTTGTTAAGATTGGCTCTGCTTCTGCCACAATGTATCCAGTCTGTGCGAAGCAATTGAAATTGCCTGCAACCCGAACGAGTGGCGCCTCTTCATTGATAGCTCATCCAAAAGCCTTAAACCTGTGCTGCTCCATAACGGGAATAAGTATCCGTCTCTTTCCCTGGCTCATTCGGTGCACCTCAAAGAGAAATACAACAGCGTCAAGACCTTGCTAGAAGCCTTGAAGTATGATGAGTATGGCTGGAAGGTTATCTGAGACTTCAAAATGATGGCATTCCTGAGGGTCTCCAAGGAGGCTTTACCAAGTTTCCCTGTTATCTTTGCCTTTGGGACAGCAGGGAACCCCAGAGCACTACAACAGGAAGCACTGACCACAACGGACCGAGTTCTCCAGAAGTTGTTGTTCTCACCATTACACATAAAATTGGGTATTATGAAACCATTTGTCACAGCTCTTGATAAGGAGTCTGCAGCCTTCAAGTACCTTTGAGACTTCTTCCCTAAGTCGTCTGAGGCAAAGGTCAAAGCTGGTGTCTTCGTTGAACTACAAATAAAGAAGATTATAAAATGCACAGAATTCTACAAGAAGCTCAGTAGGAGGGGAAAAAAGGTTGGAGCATCTTTGTCGCAGTGGTTCGGGGTTTTTTGGGCGATCACAAGGCCGAAAATTATGTGGAATTTGTTGAGGCTCTGATGAAGAACTACGACAAAATGGGCTGCAGGATGCCCCTGGAAGTCCATATCCTTGACGCTCATCTTGATAAATTCAAGGAAAACATGGAAACATACTCAGAAGAGCAAGGCGAGCGCTTCCACCATGACATACTGGACTTTGAACACCACTACCAGGGAGCATATAACGAAAACATGATGGAAGACTATATTTGGGGGCTGATACGTGAAAGTGATTTACATTACAGTCGCAAATCTCGAAAAATTACACACTTCTAAGCATTTTCTGAAAAACTTTAGTACAAATACATGTAAATCTTGATTCATATATTGTTTTATTCAGACCTTATGTGAATGAAAATGAGCACATTTGACCGTTTTTAGATACAAAATGGGTTAATTTTTCAATTTCACTATCCAGGTCACAGAAGCAAAGTTTAATGGAATAATAGCCATTTTCTGTACTTTTACAACGTTATCGATTAAGAAATAACACACACTTTCCAGGAACAAAGTTTGTGTTACATTGTGTTATGATTAGTATATGTTGACTTCAATAAACATGTGATGGGTATAAATTAATATATTTTCTGTACGGTTAATTATTATTAGTGAATAACGAAATTGTTACCTTTCATAATTGCTTTATTAGTAAACAAAATTCAATTTAACTATTTCTAGTATAGGTGTAGTCGTAGTTAAGAAAATTAGGTTTGTTAAATTTATTTCAATATGTTTAATAATTATTCTCGAAATTAAATTATTGTATTCTTCATTTTGTTGGGAGAAATGTGATTCATTATATGGTTTAAATGCTTTGATAAAATTGATTTACTTTAACAAAATTACAATTATTTAAAATAACATATATTATCTCATTGATTAAAGATCCTACAGACTGAACGTGGAATGTAATTAATTGCGTGTTTTTAATACTATACACTCTATAATTGCTAACGTATATTATTCATTTTCATCATGAATAACAGAAGTTAAAATAATAATACATGTGTTCATAGTTAGTGAAAATTAAATTTACTGTTAATACAACAATGTTTAGTTAAATTTCTCTTTGTTTTTTGGAACAACTTTTTCATTTTTGTTTATATAAAATTAATTTTACAAACCTAAGTAAACATTTTCAATAGCGACTAGGAAAAAATTAGAGTATTTCTTTACTTCTTCAAGTTGTGAAATATCTAACTTATCATAAAATAATAAATATTATTATTATAAGGAGTGAATAATAATTTTATAACATTAGAAAGTGTGAATAATCTCAACCAGAGATGGAAAAATCCTCGTAACATTAATTACATTTAGTGAAGGTTTTTACTAAATATCCATTTTATTGTGTAACTATTAATTTTAATTGAAAACCGTGTCATCATGTATTTTTGATATAGGATGTTATAAAACTTTGAACATTTTAAAAGTTTTTGAGAAATAATACATCCAAATTAAATTGTCATTTTAACTTAGGCTGAAAAGAAAGGAGCAACATCTATTCAGTATGGACTGGTGTTTGGAGTTTTTTAATTTGGTTATCTTAATTACATCTCCAGTAATATCTATTCTAGTAAGTACCAATACTAACCAAACACCTTTACTACATCACTAACGAAGGACCGTTATCACACTACTAACGAAGCATTACTACTACACTATTAATGAAGCATCATTACTACATTACTAATCAAATACTATTTTACATCACTAACCAAACACCATTACTACTCAGTATATACAGTTACGACAGAAAGTGTTCGTACACCTGCGTCCCAAGTGGTTTTCTGCTCATAACTTAAAAAAATATCACGAGTAGGTTAATAAAAGTATGACGTGTTATAAATATTATACTAACACACAACTATATAAATTTTTATGTAAATTAAACGACAAATAAACTGTTTATAAACAAATAACCAAAAATAGGAGGAGCAGAAAGTGTTCGTACAGCTCAGAACGTATGAAAAAACTAATATTCCCGTAAAAATTTTGTTTAGTTTGGCGGATAAACTACATTTACCATTCCAGAACCAGACACTTGGTTCATAATTATTGTAATTTAGCCAGCAAAAAGTGTACTTCCGGCAATTTAGCGCCGTCTTCGTCATTATTTGCTTGGTCATCATGACGAACAGGAAACAACTGTCCAGTGATTTAAAAAACCGAATTATTGTACAATACAAGTTTCGTGTGTCTCTTTCTGGTATTGCTGCACAACTTATGGTGCCGAAATCTACTGTTCAAAGCATAATTGCCAAGTTTAAGCTCACATGATCAACTGCTAAACTCCGTCGTTCCGAACGCCCCACCAAAATTCCAGAGAGAACCAAAAGGAAGGTTCTCAGAGAATTTAGTAGGAACTCTCGTTTAACACGTAATGACATACAGAAACTGGTAAGGGAAACTAGGGTTGAAGTAAGCACCACTACAGTTACGAACATGTTACACTCTTCTGGGTTTATCGAGCTTTTCAGCCACAATAATGTTCGCTATATTTTCCGTAAGAAGGGGGAACGAAATCTTCCAAAGAACACCGTCCCTACAGTTAAACACGGAGGTGGCTCGATCATGTTATGGGGTTCCTTCAGCTCTTCTGGTGTAGGCAGCCTTCATCGCGTCAACAAAATCATGAAAAAGAAGATTACGTTGATATATTAGGCACTTATATCAAGAATGATGCTCGGAACTTGCGGCTTGGGCGTCATTGGATCTTCCAGCACGACAATGACCCTAAGCAGACATCAAAATATATGCAATCCTGGTTGCAGAGGAACCATATAAGTGTTCTGGAGTGATCATCGCAGTCATCCAATCTCAATCCAATTGAAAACGTTTGGCGTGAGTTGAAGACCAGGGTTCATCAGCGTCATCCGAAAAACTTGCAAGAGTTGGAGGCCTTCTGTAAAGAAGAATGGAAGAAAATACCAGTCGTGTACTGTCAAACGATCATGGAGGGCTATGAGAAGAGATTGCACCAAGTAATTCACCTGAAAGGCTACACAACTGACCATTAAAGTAGACGCACGAACACTTTCTTCCCCTCCTATGTTTGGTTATTTGTTTATAAACAGTTTATTTGTCGTTCAATTTACATAAAAAATTATGTAGATGTGTGTTAGTATAATATTTATAATACACTATATGTTTGTTATCCTAATCGTGATACTTTTTAAGTTATGAGGAAAAACTACTCACGACGCAGGGGTACGAACACTTTCTGTCGTAACTGTATATATAAACATACAGATGAGTTCTGAAATTTATGCAAACTATTAAACTTTCTTGTCTGTAAAAGTTCTTTTAATGAGTAAAGTGTTTTGTATCTAAAAAATTATATTAACAGTTAAACTGTTTTCTTTAATTTCTGTTAACTGGCAAAATGTGTTGTCCGTTAAAGTTGTATGCAAAGATAAATTATGCTATAAGTAACAGATATACTCATAGATAAATTTTGTTGTCTGTGTAACTTGTGATATTGTGTTGTGTTTTCAGGTTCCTTTCATATCAAGTAAAGTAATTGCAGCTACTGGAGTGTTTGTCACAGGAACATGTTCCGTCTTGTTTGGGTGAGTTCTTTTGGTTTAACTCTACACATTTCTCTAAGAACTACTGATCGTTTGCTTTAAAGAACTACTGATCGTTTGCTTTAATTGTATAAAGATCCTAGCAACTATTGGATCTGTTAGTTTAATGGTATACAGATCCTGGTGAATTATGTGATTATTTGATTTAATTGTTCCTAGGCCTAACCTCACCGATCGTTGTGTTTAATTTACTAGCGTACTGTAATAACCACGTTTATTATTGCTTCAGAAACTAAATTATAGTACATATGTAAAATCAAGCTACTAGCATCAAATTTAATTAACCTATAAACATGGGATTAACTTCATTAAGGTTAAATATATGTGTAAAAACGGCTCGTTTGAGTTGAGAAAATTTTTATGTAGAGGAGCGAACAACGTTTCGACCTTCTTCGGTCATCGTCAGGTTCACAAAGAAGGAAAGAAGTAACTAACCGATAGCTGACCACATGTTTGAAGGAGGTTATGTAACTGAGTGTAGAAATGTAGAGGGCTTGCTTAGATGTTTGAATATATATATATATATATAATATAGATATAAAGGTGTTCTTTTCCATTGGTTTATTTTGGGCTTGAGTTGTTGTATAAGTAAAGCTTCTTTAATTTTACGTTTGTTTATGTTTGTTTCTTTATTTAGTATGTGGGTGTTTTCTATGGTTATGTTGTGTTTATTTGATTTGCAAGCCTTACTTATACAACAACTTAAGCCCAAAATAAACCCAAACGAGCCATTTTTACATATATATTTTTCTCTACAAGTAGGTTTTCTCGTCATCACTGTTCATTAAGGTTAATTTTTATATTTCTGATTAACCTACATAAAATTCATGTTAATTAATTTGATGTATAAAATTCAAACCAAAATTAACCATGTTAAATTTTATTCGTAAACGAAAATTAAAGTTGAATTTTAGTTGTTTGTTTCATATTTTAATTTAGATGTTTGTTTGCTAGGGGAAGACTGATATAAGTTAAAGCAATTGATGAATTATTCAGTTCAGTGCAAGTTAGTGGGTGGTTGATTAGGATCTTGTTTCTTTGTCTATGATTAAATTCGCCAGTGAGTTACGTAGACAGTGTCTATTTTATCGATCAGCGAGAAAATTGTGGTAAAATGTTTATGAGAAAGTTAGGCTTACCATAACCTGTGAACAATGTTAAAGAAATAATTAATTCTTTATCATGTGGACATGTTTTGCTGTTATTTTCATCAAATAATCCCAAATAACACACCCAAAGATATAACACAATTACATAAAACAAATTATATTTAATCTACATACGACAAGTTAGGGTTATGATTAATCTATAAACTAGACCCAAAGCTGTTTTGATATTAAATTTCGTGTAGTTTTTCGTTTCAGCACACTGAATCTCAGCCCACATGGAACAACGTTCATTGTTTTAGCCTTTGCTGTCAGAATCGTGGAAGCTTTCGGATCTGCGTCTATGATTACTGTTGCCTACGGTATTGTTGGAAACGAATTTACTAATCGTCGAGCAACAGCTTTGGTGTGTGATAATATTGATATATCTAAGCTTAAGTGTCCCATATTTCACGTGTTCTACAACATAATTTATATTAGTCAAGGTACAGTTCTATTGTACGAAACTCTTATACGTTATATTACCCGATTTACAGCTTTGGTGTGTGATATTGTTGATACATGCTTGCCATTTCAGTCGTGGGGCCGTTATTATAAACGGTCAATCTCATTACTCGTTAAAGAGTAGCTCAAGAGTTGGCGGTGTTGACTATCTGCTTCCTATCTAGTCTATTTCTTCAACGTTAGGGAGAGCTAGTGCAGATAGCCACCGAGCAACACTGCACAAAATTCAACAGAACAAATAAATTATAACAATGTTTTATCATCAAGTTTATGGATGAAATAACTCCCCACCCTCCTTAAAGTTCGAGTTATATTGCAGTTTTAAAATAACAGCAGTGATACTAAATTTATTTCTAAATGTTGGGTCGTTAGTTATTAATCAAATGGCATTACGATGTTGAATTATGTTATGTTTAATGTGTTTAGCATAAATTCTTTGATTCAAGCAAAACGTTGTATTAAATACCATCAAATATGCAAAAAATCATTCATGTGAAATATGACGTAAAAAACAACTGTAAAGCATTACGTATTGTAAAATGAAACCATAGATTTTCAAATTTATTTAATGTGCCCAGTAAAGTACGAAATAATTTAGTTCATTAAATATACCACTGTACGTTATCTAGAAATTATAAAAGTGTTGGGTTCTAATAAATTGAACATTCTTCCAGAGCCGGATTAAGGGCAACTGATGCCCTAAGCACAGCCCAACAATGGTGCCCCCCTTCACTTAACTGAAAAGACATTAAGACTCGATAAGTGTTTAAAGTGAAATAAAAGTTCGAAAATTTATAACCATTCTTCAGTGTTCTTCCAGGTCAGACCCCACAACTATATAAAATAAAAACTTTATTTATTTAACATATTGGGCATAGGTCAAAATGAAGCAATGACTGAGGCCTTTTATTTAGAAATTATGAGGGAAGTCACTTCTCTGATTAATGATGATTAAAAAATTACTTTTACTGTATATTTGTTTTCACTCTGAGTTAACAACAATTCTCACTTTAATGGTCACAAAAATGAAAAATTTACTCAAAACTTATTCAAAAAAATTATCACTTTGATGTTAACAACTTTTCACTTTGAACTTAAAACCCTGAAAGCAAATTATTTATTTATACACTAATATTTATTTAAATTTTAAAAAAGTTTACTTCTAAATTTCTTAGTTGCAAAATCTGATCAAGTCCTCAAAACTAATTTGATAAAACAAATCTGCTTCTATACTTAGCAGAGACAAGACATCCAGCCTGTCTTGTCGCATAGTTGTTCTGTTGGGATTTTTAATATGCTTGAATTGATAAAATGAACGATCAGCTGTGCAATTTGTGACCATTAATGCTAAAAATATACGTAATGTAATGCCTACGTTTGGAAATGCACACTCAATTTTGTTTTCTGATATTATTTTACAAAGTTCAGCATGACTGAATCTGGTTTTTACAGCTTTTGTTGCACTGAACTTATGGCGCACATATGAGTGAAACTGTCGAAGCTCGGCAGAGAGATTAGTGTACAAGTCCTTTGGGTAAGCATCAATTAGTGATATCATCTTGCACATCATTTCGGAAAGAAAATCTGTTTGCTGTTTCTTTGTACACCTCTCCTCTTCTTCTCATCTGGGTTTCTAGTTTGTCAACAATTGTGTAGAAGGTGGTGATATGAAATTTATCCCTGGCATTCAGATCTACTTCTTGTGCATCTCAGTCATTGAGTACCTTCTTTCTGACACGTTTGCGAGTTTAAGCTGCATTCTAATCAACATCTGGTAGTATTTCTATTGCAACTACTTCAAATATTTTAAAGTCATCCCTTAAAGTACGAAGTTGGTCAGCTAATGACTCGTACAGATCTGCACGTGTTTTTAAGTTCACATCCTCATTTTGCATAACTCGCTTTATGAAACTTACAAAATTTCATCCCACGTGATCAACATAAAAACAAATTATAGCTCTTGCATCTTATTTGCAATATTGTCTGTTTCTCTTCTAATGTCTCTCTTTTGTGACTGGTCTTCAACTAGTAGGCATTCTAAAGCTTTCAAAATCTTAAATAAAGACTTCAAAATTGCTGTTGTTGTCATAGCATGTGCCTCCCATCTGGCATCAGAGAGAAAATTTAACACACTTTCATTTCCAAAACAAGCTTTAAAAATTTTCCACCGGCTGGTTGGGGCTGAAAAAATGTATAGAGCAAATGTATTGTAGAGAAAAAATTAACTACCACTTGACAGCAGTCAACAGCACTTTGGCCTACCAGATTTAGTGAATAGGCTGCACAGGGCACATATATGGCAAACTTAGTTTCTTCTAAAATCTTTTGCTGCATCCGCTTATAATGCCCAGACCTGTTAGCAGCATTGTCGTAAGACTGACCCCTACAACTTGAAAAATCAAATTTAGTACGTTAGTACTGCAATACCTGATTTGCCATTTCCTCACTGGTATGGCTTTTCACTTCCAGAAAAGTTATAAAGCGTTCAATAGGCTGCTCATCTTTTAAGTATCGAAGTACAACGTATAACACTTAACTGATCTATATGTGATAGGTCTGGCGTCAACTGATAAGCTAAAATTACCAGAAAAATGTACTTCATCAACAATGAACGCGTGAACCTTCTGAGCCATTAGTTCAATGAGTTCTTCACAGGTGGTTTTGGACAAGTAAGAAGGATTTTTTTCCAGAATTTCTATATTTCGAAATGTGCTCTGATAAAAATGGATCAAACTGACTTATGAGCTTAAGCAGCCTTAAACAATTCCCATTTAGCAGTGAAACAAATTTTTCATCTGTTCCTCGAAAAACCAGGACATGTTCAACTATGACAGCTATTACACATTCCAAGACATTCCCAGTAATTGCACTTTTTTAAATTTGTTTTTCCAGCTTTTTTGGCAAGCCTAAGCTTTATCTGTGTGTTATGTATTTTAGCATAGAGTCTCGGTGAGTAGTGTTTTTTCCATGATGATCATTTGCAATAGTATTTCGCCAGTCACTGAACCATTTTCTTTCAAAAAATCGCGAAGAAAATTTAGGGGCAAAAAGTTTACAAACAAAGCAGTAAATTGATCCTGTTTATGGTGAATATAAAAGTCAATGGTGAGCAATATAATATGTTGTACAACATTTTCTTATCCTACATTCTCTTTCATACAAACCATTAGAGCAAATATCTCCTTTTTTTTTATTCAGAAGGGTTTGCTTGTTTTGGAATTTCGCACAAAGCTACTCGAGGGCTATCTGTGCTAGCCGTCCCTAATTTAGCAGTGGAAGACTAGAGGGAAGGCATCTAGTCATCACCACCCACCACCAACTCTTGGGCTGCTCTTTTACCAACGAATAGTGGGATTGACCGTAACATTATAACGCCCCCACGGCTGAAAGGGCGAGCATGTTTGGCACGACGCGGGTGCGAACCCGCGACCCTCGGATTACGAGTCGCACGCCTTACGCGCTTGGCCATGCCAGGCCTATTCAGAAGGGACGAGAGGGACTTGCTGGCTCTCCAAAGTTAGTAAAGAAGCTTCGATCTGGTGACATATTGGTGGAAACATGCACATCTCGAAACAGTGAACTCCTTCTGCATTTAAAGGAGATTGGGAATATAGCTATGGAGGTTACACCTCATGGTACTTTGAATTCATCACAAGGAGTTATTGTTGAGAAGGACTTCAAGAACATCCCCGAATCAGAGATTCTCGCTGGTTTTTCCACTCAAGGAGTTTCTGTAGTGAGACGTATCTCCACTCGCAAAGATAGAATTACGATGCCGACCAATATCCTCGTTCTGACATTTACATCACCAAGTACATCTGCCACCATCAAGACAGGTTATCTTAATTGCATGGTATGGCCATACATTCAAAACCCTCTCTGATATTTTCAGTGTCAACAGTTCGGTTACTCAAAGATGACATGTCGTGGTTTCTTGACGTGTGCTCATTACAATGGCAAGGACCATGGTGCCTATGAGTGTGAAATAGACCCTTGTTGCATAAATTGCAATGGCTCTCACTCTTCCTACTTTCGTTCTTGCCCTAAATGGTTGGAAGAAAAAAGAGATGCAAGATTTGAAAACGATTCATAACATTACTTATCCTAAGGCTCGAAAAATTTCTGTTCACCACTTCATCTCGGGCGTATGCTGTTGCACTTTATTCTACAAATACAATGGGAGTGCAGACAGTTCTCTCAGTGCCTCCAAAAGAATCGTTCTCAAAACAAATGAAAAGTCTTTTGACCTCCATGGTTAAAAAAGTTAATGAATCAACTTCAACGCCGATCTCTGTCCCTTAAATACATTTCAACAAATCCCAAAATCCCCTTTCTTTGGTTCTGAGTACAGGAATTTCATCGGATACATCTTCTTATCCCACCCTAAGATGCAAAACGATCATTCGTTCACGCCATCAGTCACTGGAATCCACTTCCAACAGCAAAGACCTGTCCAATCGACCTAGGACAGGATCCATGGAGGTCGATAGACCTTCGTCGAATAAGAACAGTGAAGAAAAAAAGACGTAGTTGTAAACAGAAGGGTTCTCCACTAAGTTTGCCTACACATAAATAAAAATGGCCATCTTGATACAATGGAACTGTCTAGACTTACGTTCTAATTTGGATGACATCAAAACACTGATTGCTTCCTACTGTCCTGTATGTCTTTCCTTACAGGAAACATTTCTGAAACTTGCTGATACAGTCATCTTTTTGTGGTTTTCTTTGTATAGAGATGACAGGCTGTATGATGGACAAGTGCATGGAGGAGTGGCATTGTTGGTTGATCAGCATGTGCTCATTCTGTCTTTGCCACTCGACTCACCGTAGGAGACCATAGCCATCCGTGTTTCCTTGGGTCATATCATCACTGTTGGTTCTCTCTACCTGTCGCCTGGAGAGACATGTGATCAATCAAACCTTGGTGCTCTCATTGAACAGTTGCCGTCTCCATTTTTAACCCTGGGGGATAAATGGATATTATTTCCCTTGGGGAAGTGCTAATATTGATAGGAGGGTTCGCTCTATGAAACCTAAGTTCTCTAATCACAACTTTTTTCTTTTCAATACTGGTTCTTCTACTTATTTTCATGCACCTAGTCAGTCTTTTACTTCTATTGATCTCTCAATTTGCTCCCTTTCATTATTCTCCCATTTTTCATGGAGGGTTGACAATAATCCACAAGGCAGTGGTTATTTTCTTCCAATTTTGAGAGAGACTGACTGTGGTCAATGCCATACGACCCGCGTGACCTGGTGGAAGTTGGATCATGCAAACTGGCCCTCTTTCACTGCACTCGAAGAACTTGATCCTGCCATCGTCTGTAAGCCATCAATAGATGACAGCAGTAACTGACTATTACACAAGCAGCTGCTCAATGTATTCGTAAAACATCGACACGTTTTCCACTATATCCCTGTCTGTGGTGGAATTCTGCCTGCTACATAGCACAGAAAGCTCAAAAACGGGCCTGGGATGCTTTCCATAAATATCCTACTCTCTCGAATTCCATTGCTTTCCAGCAGTCCCGTGCACATGCTCAGTGGGTGAGATGTCAAAGCCATAAGGAATCTTGATTAAGTTCACAACCAGCATATCTTCTACCACCAGTTTCAAAGTCATATGAGGCAAGATTCGAAAGGTCAATGGGTAGTATAATTCTTTTCCCCTCTCGATCTTGCTCTCTGTTGATCAGAAAGTAGCTGATACCCAGAGCATCGCCAATACTCCAGGTGAAAGCTTTTGCCATCAAGACTTGGGCAGAGTGATCACCTCTTTTCTGTCAAGCTGATTGTTTCTATAATTGTAATCGTCCCTTTACACTGGTGGAATTCAAATTGGTCTTTCATTGGTTTGGCAATACATCAGTTGAACCTGATGATGTACACTGTGAAATGCTGTGCCATCTATCCACTACTTCTCTTACTATTCTTCTGATTGTTTTTAACCGGATCTGGCAGGAGAATATTTTTCTTGATGCCTGGTGCCAGGCGATTGTCCTGCCTTTCTCTAAGCCTGGGAAAGATCCCAAGTTTTTCAAATTACCTTCCAATTGCTTTGATGAGCTGTCTCTGTAAGACCTTAGAGAGGATGGTTAACGCTCGTCTTGTTTGGCTCCTCGAATCAAACAACTCTTTCCCACCCAGTGTAGGTTCCGATGACAGCACTCCACCGTGGATCACCTGATTCGACTTGAAACGTCAATCAGAGAAGCCTTTCTCAAACAACAACAAGTTATATCAATATTCTTTGACGTTGAGAAGGTTTGTGATACATAATGGAGGTATGGCATTTTGTGAGACCTCCATATATATGGGTTACGTGGCAATTTGCCCATTTTTATTAAAAATTTTTAATAGACACGAGATTCCAAGTTTGTGTGGGTTCGACACTTTCCTGTTCTTTTCTACAGGAACTTGGAGTCCCTCATGGCTGTGTTTTTGTGTGTCACACTTTTCAGTATAAAAATTAATGCCATCACTGAAAAACTCCCTCTCACTGTTGCAAACGGGTTTATGTCGACGACTTTCACATCTCATGTCAGTCATCGAACATGAGGTATATTAAGCAGCAGCTACAGAGTGCCCTCAGTCGTTTACTGAAGTGAACCACAGCAAACGGCTTTAACTTCTCTCTCTCTAAGACCGTTTGCATGCACTTTTGTCGCCAACGCGGTATTCATCCTGATCTTGAACTCTGTACCAGTGAAGTTGTACTGCCTGTGGTCCCTGAGACAAAGTTCTTGGGGCTTATCTTTGATTGTAAGCTGACCTTTATACCACCCATCAAGCAGCTTCGGGTCAAATGTACAAGAGCACTGAACATCCTCCATGTCCTCTCTTCCACCAATTGGGGTAGATCGATGTTGTATGCTAAAGGTATATCGTGCTTTTATTTGATTGAAACTCGACTATGGATCACTAGTCTATGGCTTTGCTAGACTCTCAGCCGTAAAGATGCTGGACCCCATTCATCATCAAGGACTTCGTCTCTGCACTGGCGCTTTTCACACTTTCCCGGTTCAGAGCTTATACATAGAGTCTCATGACCCTTCCTTGCACCTCTGCTGTTTGCAGCTGTCTTTACTATATGCTTCGAAACTTCATTCCTTACCAAAGCATCCCACCTGGGGTTGTGTCTTACATACTCAGTGGGCCATACTTTTTCAGAACAGATGATCTGCCATTGTTCCTTTTGGCCTTTGTATCCAGGTGCAGTTGGATAAATTGGGTCTGTACTTGGATAACATTGCTGTATCTGCTGGTCAGTCCATCCCGCCATGGCTTCTTACAGTCCCCAAATGTAACCTATCCTTAAGTCATCTCAGAAAAGCAGACAATTCTGATTGGAAATACTGTCTGCAATTTGCTGAACATCTTTCAAATCATTCTTCCATGTCTGTCTATACAGATGGTTCGAAATCAGGTGACTCTGTGGCCTTTGCCATGGCTTTTTGTGGTTCGGTGGTTGCACGCATAATCCTCTCTACAGCTTCTGTGTTTACTGCTGAACTGTATGCCATTTCTCTTGTCATGGATCATATGGAAGCTCAGCAATATTCAAACCGCATTATTCACACTGACTCGCTTAGTTATCTACTGGTCCTGGAATCGCTTCACCTTAGTTCACACCCTGTTCTCGCTGATATTCAAAACCGACTGACCCATTTCTCTTTAACATCTACTTGTACCCAGTTTTTCTGTATACTGGGCCACGTTGGTATTCGCGGGAACGAGCTTGCTATCTGCTCTGTCACTATCACCATTGTGTCTGTTCCATACATGGACTGTGGTCCTGTATTCAAGGCCTGGCTTCCTGCTGGCAGTCGACTTGGAGTGAGTAACGCGAAAACAAGCTTTTTCAAATGAAATCCTGTATTGGGCTTTGGCTGTCTTGCTTTTGTAAGGATCGGAAGGAGGAAGTTGTTCTAACTAGACTACGCATTGGTCACAGTTTTTAACACATCGTTTTCTTTTATCTGGAACTGATGCTCCAGTGTGTTGTCTGTGTAATACTCAGGTCAAATAAGCCACATTTTACTTTCTTGTCGTCGTTACGACTCTCAATGACGGCACTATTTTAAACATGTTCTATCGCAAGGTTTGTCCATAACATTTGACAGTATTATTGGTGATGGTGACACTGTCTACCTTGGTAATGTTTTTAGTTTTTTAAAGGACATTAATCTTTTTAATGCCATTTAAGTTTTTAAGTTATACATTAGAACTTTTTGGATGTGATTCCCTATTAAGAATCACAGTCCACCTAGATTTGAAATTAGAAAATGGTCATAACATCAAAATACTCAAAACCAGGACTGGAAAGGCCAACTTAAGGTGACAAACGCTGCTGTTTGAACCACCCGTTAGTCATCCTGGTGAGTTATTGTTAAATTTTTTCACAACTTTTTTAAAACTTTTATAACTTTACTTTTGTAAAATGGCCATAACGTCGAGTGACTTGGAACCAGGACTGAAAAGGCCAACTTCAAGTGACTGATAGTAGTTTGTCTTCCTGGCGAGTTATGATAATCACATCTGTGCTACAGAAAGTCCTTTACAACTTGTATTACTGTAGTTTTTCTCTTAACGTTGTAGACTGGATGTAAACATTAGTTTTATGCTATTTATGTTTTTTAAACTTTGTTTTGTTTTACCTTAATTTCTATTTATAAATTTTACTAAATTTACTTTTAACTTTTTATCTGATGTTTGGTGCAGATAGTCCAGCTGCTTTGTGCCATAAAACACTAAATCATCCAACCAACCAGACAACTTTACAGTTGTCTTTCGCAAATCAATTACTTCTTACATCAGATATATAGTTTAATGGTTTTTCGAAACTTTAGTCACTCACCGAGCCAAATATAACGTTTTTTTTTTTTTTTTTTAACAATGCAGGGTAAAGTCGAACACGCCAAATAAGGACAATTACAAAACAACCGACTAAAATTGAGTGCTGCAGGGAAAGAGTTGAGGGCATGATAGCCAGGGGAAAAACTGTGGTGCCCCCCTTACCTTGGTGCCACAAGCACGTGTTTATTTTGCTTAATGGTTAATCCATGGCTGCTTTTTTCACTAATTAGAATAACTCTCCATTGATTTCCATGCACAAGATAGACTCATTACGTGACTATTTGTACCGTATCAAGCCGTGGGTATAGTCGCTTGTTTGTTTTGAGTTTTGCCTTAAGCTACTCAAGGGCTATCTGCCCTAGCCATCCCTAATTTACACCCTTGTGCAAATTAATTGAAACAAGAAAATTACGATTTTTTCAATTTTTTGCGTTTTATTTCTAAGAATCCAAAAATTACTCAGAAATTAATACATGATATGACCGCCTTTATTTTTTAGCAGATCATTTATCCGTTTTGGCATCGAGTTCATGAGTTACTGCAATTTTATTAATTTTTGGATCGCGGTACCACACCTCAATTATGGCCTCAATTAGCTTATCTTTGTACAGTCTTTTCCTCGAAGTCTTTCTTTACAAATCGCCCAAAGATTTTCAATAGGATTTAAGTTCGGAGAGTTTCCAGGCTAGTCCAGCACCTTTATTCGCGTTGTAGTCATAAAATTCTTCACACGTTTCGATGTGTGGCACAGAGCCAGATCTTGCTGAAAAATGCCAGATCCATCTTGAAGTCTCTTTTTCATTTCTGAAACGATTCTTCTCTGCAAAACTTCGATGTACTGTGGTCGTCGCATCATACCTTCTACGATATGTAAGCCTCCGACGCCATAGCAGCTGAAAAAGCCCCAAAACATCTTCTTCAAGGGATGTTTTGCGAACTGATTGATGTGAGATTATCGAAGTTTCTCACTTGGAGATCTACGAATATGCAGACTTTTTTTACCCTATACGAAGAAATGAGTCTCGTCACTGAATAACACCTTCCTCCATTGTTCTTGCATCCAGTTCTTGTATTTCAGACCCCATTGATACCGTTTTTTCTTCATTGGTAAGAAGCTGTTTTTTGACTGGTCTCCTTGCCCTTCTAACGCAATTTCGAATGACGTAATATTCCTAAAAATTTCGTCATATATACCAAAAATAGATCGACCGTACTGCAAAACACAGCTAATGACGTCATCTGTGTGAAAAAATGACTATTAAAGGAAATCAGCGGGTCCAGTGAGCCTACACCGGCCGCCATGCTGAAAATATTGTAAAATGACCACTTGTTTCAATTAATTTGCACAAGGGTGTAGCAGTGTAAGACTAGAGGGAAGGCAGCTAGTCATCACCACCTACCGCCAATTCTTGGGCTACTCTTTACCAACGAATAGTAGGATTGACCATTACATTATAATGCCCCCACGGCTGAAAAGGCGAGCGTGTTTGGTGCGACGGGGATTCGAACCAGCGAACCTCAGACTACGAATCGAACGCCTTAACTCACCTGGCCATGCCGAACCGAGGATGTAATCGCATCATGTTTAGTCCGTCAGGCAACAAATAAGAATGAAGGTATAATAGTGTTTATATCTCTAGCAGAAATAACTTATTAGAGACCGTTTGTGTGACTGGTGTTTCAAAGAAGAATATACTAAGGGTAACAGTTGACAAGACATCTACTGCTAAGAATAAAGTGTACCGATGTTTGACAAAGGGAAAACCAACGACTGATAGACGTGTAAAATGTAACAGACGTACCGACCGTAACCCAGTGTTTTACAAATCCCTACGTCAGCAAAGTTTCCGTTGTACTTTCCCCTTTACATTAAAATAATTTCGGCAAATGATAACACAGTGGCAGATCTGGGAGAGTTACATTTTAAACATCTTAATTAATGAGTGCTTAATAATTGATTATATGAATAATTAAATGTCGTGAGCTAACTGACTGATATCTATAAGGCACGATATGTGAATAACCAATTAAATACTCAGAATATCACCCACGTGATTCTCTGGCTCTTTACACAGTATTTATGCGGAAATCCTGCTTTTCATAGATTTCAAGCGATATGTCTAATGAGCTCGAAAGTTCATATTTTAAAACCCAAATGTAATATGTTTACAAAGCTTGATAAATTATATGTTATTGATATAGTTATTTATGATATTTGTTTATTTCAACATATATGTACATAAAAACTTCATAAAGATAACTTCGTTTCGCATACTCTGCAAGTGAAATTTTACAAGGCTTAGCAACCTACGGAAAACAGCGAAGTTCAATGTTCGTAAGTAGAAAAATAATTGATTGCTGTAATACTTTATTTACTGTTCAGTTTTGAAAGAAAACTGCAATTTAAGAAATTGTTTCAAACAGTAATAACATGTGTGTGTGTTATAACTTAAGTGTGACTGTATTTTATACATACCAGTTCACTAATAGAGGCCATCCTGTAAAGGCTAGTTTGATACTCTTGGATCCAATGAATGTTCGTTCGCACGTCATTGCATAATGTTAGCCAGGTACGGCTGAAAGGCCAATGTAATAGAAATAATATATATAAATATGTATAAAGTTATGAAGTTTAAGCTATTTAGAACTAAAGATTTTTCATTTCATGTTATTATTTGTAGTCAGCGGAAAAAGGCTCTCCGCTAGTGCAGCGGTAAGTCTCCGGATTTACAACACTAAAATCAGGGGTTCGATTCCCCTCGGTGGGCTCAATAGATACCCCGATGTGGCTTTGCTATAAGGAAACACACTCATCGTGAAAGGTTTGTTTGTTTGTTTTGGAATTTCGCACAAAGCTACTCGAGGGCTATCTGTGCTAGCCGTCCCTAATTTAGCAGTGTAAGACTAGAGGGAAGGCAGGTAGTCATCACCGCCAACTCTTGGGCTACTCTTTTACCAAAGAATAGTGGGATTGACTGTCACATTATAACGCCCCCACGGCTGGGAAGTTGAGCATGTTTGGCGCGACGGGGATGCAAACCCGCGACCCTCAGATTACGAGTCGCACGCCTTAACACGCTTGGCCATGCCGGGCCCATCGTGAAAGGAAAACCAAAGTTTATTTTCATTTCCTCACTTTTGTGGTAGTTACGAGGTTGGTGAAATCTGCCGAATTCGTTGATAGGTTCCATAGTTAATATAATAGGTACAATATAGAGTTTTTTCTTAACGTTTGATTATTAGCTGGAGGTTATAAGGACATTGTATGTCAAATTTGAAAAGTTTCTTTGCATAAAATGAAAATTACTTTGTATGTTGAATAATAAACATGCGAAAAATAAAAAAAGGCATGTATAAAACAATACTTGAAAATTTTGAGACTTAACAATACAATCTAATATTTTGCATATGAAAGCCCTATAATGGTTACTGATATTCTTAAACATTTAGTGAACAAACCGTTACAAATTTAACTTATACCACGAAAACTATTACGAGCACAAAATGGTTACGATATGGGTCCAATGGACAAAACCCGTGTTGCAAGAGATAATTAAACTTACCTTTTACGTACGTCTCTGGTTTAAATAGTATTACTGGTGTCGTATGCTTATGTATTTAATTTTTCAGTTATTTATGAAGTCTATCGTACCTCAAATTGAGCACCTAAAGTAACTGTCTTTCCTGTTCCATTGTGAACAAAGCAGTACTCCAAGATCTGATGAAACATGCTATGAAGGCAAATTAACAGAGACAGCTACAACACAGTCTTAGGAATCACTTCTTATACTTAATAAATAATTTTTTTTTAACAAGATATATTGCATCTACACTTCATGAAAATGTCTCAAAAGAGATGAGTGATTTATCGACAGCGGAATTTATGGAACGTTACTGGAAGCTTTCCCCACAAGTTTAACAAAACGTTCAAAATAGGACAAAATTTAAGACATCCTTTTCAACTGATGTGGATTCATGATTACAAGTGGCTTTCTTAAAGCAATCAAACGAGTTAGCAAGGTAAATGGTGTCTCTTGCGTGTTCTCTTTTTGCAAAAAAAAAAAAGGAAAACAAAACTTGGGTGTTTTCGTGAAGACTTATTCAGTAACTTCAATAAGTCCAAAAGGTCAATGATCAGTCGTGAATCGAAGACCTACTGCCGGGAAAGCATTCATTGTGCATCCAACAATAAATCTCAAGCATATGATCCTGGACCTAGGGGCGACTTAATTATTAATTCAATTACTGCTGATCGTGTAAAAAATTATAAAGAAATCCTCCTAATCATGGTTGGTTTTGTTTTATATTGTGTAAGAAGGCAGATAGGTTTACGAAGGCATTGAGATGACAAGATCAAATACACAGAGGTTGCTGCTCACAATTAAAGTAATTTTATTGCACTAGTTTGTCTTACATTCAAGCACAACCCCATTTTGAAAGAATAACTCCTTTCAAGTCCACAAAATGCCACGTATACCAATAAGACAATACAAAATGAGAAATAATACAAATTGTTACCATTTTTTAATGTGCTTCCGTGAATGTTCTCATTACGCATTATTAGCTAATGAAACCTCTTCCACTGAATATGAAATTCTTTCAGTTTGCATAGAATATGCCGTGGTTGTGACGTACCTTCTAAGGTTGTGTGCTTCACTCTCTAAACTCAGCAATATGCCATGGTTATGACGTACCTTTCATTCAGAATATGATGGATTCATGTCATTAGTTATTTTCAATATTTGACACATCACCCAAAACCAAAAAGGTTCTTTCAAAATGTCATTATTGCTTTCGCCCATGCAAAAAAACATTGAAAAACTTCTAATAAACACGATGAACAGACTGATACACCACTTTCAATATATTATCAGTATATTCGATGGAGTTTGGTAACCCTCTGGAGACCCAGATATTTACACTGATAGAGAGAGCTGAAGTTGGTAATCAGAAACTCGAAGAGAGACAAATGAGCTACGTTATATATTTACTAACTTTGGCCATATTCTCAGTTTTACAATTGCAAGGAACATTTAGAACCAATGTTTCCAGTAGTATCGTGTCCTAAGGGAAAACTATTTGATGTTTATTTCGGTTTTTAAAAGTATATCAGATGACTAAATATTCTTTTTATGCAAACTTTTGAGCCTCTGTTAATTATTGGATTTTCATTCTTTATACCAAAGAATTAGCGCGGTTTGTAGAATCAGAAGAAACATGTCCCAGAATTATACGTTGTTATCTGATGCATCGCTCTAATAGCTCTGGAACAAGAACCTTTGATTACTAGAAACACAATATGGTAAGTTCTTTTCTAAATATAATGTCTGGAAGTCACGCTTTGTAGAAAACATGGTGTGCTCATTTATACCAGATGTCATGATAGAGAAGGATCCTGATGAACTTCAAGCACTGACAAATCTATTTCTCAAAATGGCGGTTTGCTCATCCATGACCAACTGCCTTCAACAGTGAGTTATATAGCTTGTAAGAATAACAAAAACAGTATTGAATTTGTAATGCAACTCATTTGTCAATTTTCTGATGAAATATTCTTTCGAAACATTAGAGAATTATCTTACATTTTGGCAATTTTACCAGTTGGTAGTTGTAAATCTGAACGTTTATTCTCTTGTTTTTTCCTTTAATGGCTTCACACCACCATGACTTCTGATCGACTATCTAATCTGTGCATGATAGTTATACATTATAATCTGTTACTTTGTCAAAATATTAAATGATATAACAATTTATTTCACTTCAACCTTGTCGAATACAAACACAAACCCCGTTTTAACTATTTGAGTAAAATCTTCCTTGTTTGGACCCACTCGCCGTCATAAACTTTCATGGTTGTTTTGATTTCTGTCCATGTACTTCCTTATACTTGTATACACTGAAGAGATTCATGTGTATTTACCCAGTGCTTAATTTCAGTGTTTCATCCTACTTTACTTATAAATTCAAGTGGAATGTATAAGTTTTACATAGATTACATTCACAACATTTAAACAATGCATTGTTTATACATCTTCGTAAATTGTTTTTAGCCGCCTTACGCACGATAAAATCCTGGATTCGCCACTTTAACCTATTTCTAATTAGTTTTATCAAAATGACAAATTACTTACAAGGAGAGAATAAAAGTGAGAAGAAAAGTACTTTGTGAGAAAAGTAACAGTTTTATTAGGTTATTGACTTCTCCAACACTTTTGATTCTTCTATCATTATTTCTGGGCTAGACTGCCAAAAGCTCCTCTCCGTGAACTACCAGTACGTGGACCCCAGACATGAGTGCCCCACAGTTTCCTAACATAAGTAAATACTTGACTATTCCCCGCATACCACGCGAAGGTTATAATAAAACAAAACCAATCATTCAATAGCCAAACATGATCCTCTGTAATGTTAGTCGATGTCTGTGAATCAATTGAATAAGACAAAACGAAACCAGTCGTATGATAGCCAAACATAATCCTCTAAATATATATCGATGTCTATGAACCAGTTGCAGAACGACAATCATGAACAAGACACCATCTAGCATCTTCCAAACGTTGTGATCGTGACCAATATGATAGAACGACGGGTTGGTCTTTTATCCTTTTAAATTTATTATAAAGTGTCTTGACAGAACGTTTGTTCGATATGTTGTTATAATTTATAAGTTAATGATAAAAGAAAACAAACCACAGTATTAATGGCATAAAATTTTTAAAGGCAACCATGGATATGTCCTTTGGTGTTGGAATAATAATTGGACCGTCTATTGGAGGAGTGCTTTATGAAGTAAGTTAATAGTTACATCTGCATAACGTGTTTTCAAGGTAAATTAGTGGTTACACGTAAGTTAATTATGCTCTACAAGGTATATTAGTGGTTACATCTGAGTGCTGAGTGATCTTTACTGTATAAAGTACATTAATAGTTATATGTGGGTGACGTATGTTATAAGAGGTGTATTAGTGGTTATAAGACATTTATATACGTCCCCTCTTAAGATTAATAGTTGATAAAATTTTGCTAAATAATCCTATTGATGTTTGCTGTTGTAGAGATTTTAATTTGAAATAAAACAACGTTTTCAGAACCACAGTGATGAGACTTGTTATTAATATTATTTTTTTGTAAGTTAGGATTCTGGAAGATATTGGTTTTCTCAGCATTAAACAAAGCACAAAATATCCATGAATATGAA
Source organism: Tachypleus tridentatus (assembly GCF_004210375.1). Classification (NCBI taxonomy): domain Eukaryota; kingdom Metazoa; phylum Arthropoda; class Merostomata; order Xiphosura; family Limulidae; genus Tachypleus; species Tachypleus tridentatus. The sequence continues at coordinate 68,259,123 of NC_134836.1, read as the reverse complement.
CCACAATCTACGTGATAATAAAAGTTACATAAAAAGTTATCGCCTTGTTTTAAATAACAATTGTGTCAGGTTAGAATAAACAACAGTAACAGTAAATTTTATCCTCATGTTAAAGCAATAATGTTCCACTGCATAGGTTAACAATGATAATTTGTTCTAGGTAGGAGGTTATATGCTACCATTTTTTGTTCTTGGAGGAATTTTATTGTTCCAGGGTTTTATCATGATGTTCCTGCTACCAGAATCAGGTAATGTTGCTTCACGTTCTGGTGGAACGTGTTTTTAACCAGATACTCTATACTAAACTTAGAATTGCAGATTGGTCAATATATACCACGTGTGTTTAACCAGGTACTCTATACTAAACTTAGAATTACCGATTGGTCCATATATCCACGTGTTTTAAACCAGATACTCTATACTCAACTTAGAATTACTTATTTGTCCATACATACCACATGTTTTAAACCATATACTCTATACTAAACTTATAATTATCGATAGGTTCATATAGAATCCCTATGATAAATATAAAACTAGCCACTCATATTCTGTTTGTATAGAAAAGTGTAAAACTAGCCACTCATGTTGTTGTATGATTTTAATCTAATGTTTGTACAGTTTCCTAGTCCACTTGTGTTTATATGGATGGCAACTTTCGTTTTTCAGAATGCATAGTTGAGAATACAAAAGGAGACTTTCGGAAGATAGTGTTTAATTCAGTCTTCCTTGTGGACATGCTGAACGTATTGACCACACTTCTTTTCCTTGGATTCATCGAAGCTACTTTAGAACCACATATTAGGCCGGTGAGTGTGGTTTATCTTACTATTGTATAGATACACTGGAGTAAAAGATATATTATCGTGTTGTGAATTAATACGTTAAGATATTACAACACAAAGAATGAACTACTTGGTATCACAACGTCACCTGGGTGAAATTGAAGAAAGTTTTGTGTGGGAGTAAGTTTTGTTTGTATGTTGTAAAGAACTTCTGATCAAAGAAAGATTTTCTGTTCTGTCTCGTTTTAAAGAACGTATGGTGAGTTATACAAACATTTTCACAACAATTTTATACTAATAGAAACCGTAAGCCTACTTTCTAACTTCGATAAATAAATCTGTTTATTTTCGACAAGGCCTGGCATGGCCAGGTGGGTTAAGGCGTTCAACTCGTAATCTGAGGGTTTTGGGTTCGAATCCCCGTCGCACCAAACATGCTCGCCCTTTCAACCGTATGGACGCTATAATGTTACGGTCAATCCAACTATTTGTTGGTAAAAGAGTAGCCCAAGAGTTGGCGGTAGGTGGTGATGACTAGCTGCCTTCCCTCTAGTCTTACACTGCTAAATTATGAACGGCTAGCACAGATAGCCTTCGTGTAGCTTTGCGCGAAATTCCAAAACAAACAAACAAATATTTTCGACAAGGTGATGAAATGGTTTCAGAAATGAGCACAACAGAAATATTTCTATCTTTTACACTCGAAAAAACATCAGTTTGACCACCGTACTCAACTGGTAAATATTTCTAATTATCTGTATAGAAAGAACCGTGCATTCTTGTTATCCAGGAGATTTAAACTGGCCTTGTAAACATAGAACAATAAGACACGTTTAAATAAACAAAGTAACTTGTTGGTTCAAACTGACCATGTAAACATGGAACACTATGACACGTTAGGAATATGTGTTCATATTGTGTACCTATTTAAGTTATAAGTAAAACTAAGAATTGTTATATTTATATCAGTATTAGGATAATTATAAGGTCATAAAAATAACTAAATAAACCTTGTGCGTATTTATTTATCTGTGTGAAAATATATTTAAGTACTAGTTTCATCCCTTCCAGCCACAATGTATGCAGATAATGATAAAACTGTGGTTCTAACCCTATTATTTTCTTGTTTCATAGTTTGGATTACAACCGTCGATTCTAGGCCTAATATTTATAATTTGTGGTGGATTTTATGCCGGATCATCTCTTATATGGGGTTGTATCTTTGACAAATTTGTGAGTTCATGATAAGATATTAATTTTCATATATTAAATATTATGGATCATGTATTAACTATAACGTTCTTCGAACGTCCGAAATTTTCAAATCTCAAGATGTTGGTTTTTCACAGTAACTACTGTAAAGTAAGCTTTTTAACTATCAGCCATTACATGTTACTGGTGTTAGACAAAAACTATTTTAAAATATATTAAACCACTTAGTGATGTATTTTGCTAGTGTTAAACACTAATTGTTTTAAAGTTTGTTAAACCACGTCGTGTTATGTGTTGCTAGTATTAAACAATAAAGCATGGCAACTTGCTAGTTTTAGTCAGTAATTATTGTGAAATACGAAACTATGTTATACAATACAAGTTCCAACACTATTTTAGCAGATAACTCTACTTTTGAGATCATTTTATTTCTTCAAACAGCCAACGTCTCTTCTTCCATTGTTCATATCGAGTGCCTTCTGTGCGGCAAGTTTCATATTTGTTGGACCCGCCCCTTTTATTCCACTAGATACGTAAGTTTTTTCCAATATTTTCGTCGTTTATTTACAAATATTGTCAATAGTTTATCATGCAGATATTTGTGAAACAAACGGTTTCCTAACAGGTCTTTATTTTTATATTCGAGGTGCCATCTTACGAAAGCAAAAAAACTTTAGAGCAATTTTGTTTATGCTTATGCTATTTACAGGAGCCTTTGGTTGGTGATTTTTTCCCAAATAATCCTGGGAATAGGAATTGGCGGGAAAAGCATCATAGGGCTTAATCACTCCTTGAGACATACAATGTAAGTTCATGATGTTCGAGTTACCCATAGTAACGTAAGAATCAACAAATAATTGAATATAAAAATTATGTTCTGCAAGATATATAGAATGGAATGACAAACAATTACTGTTGTTAGAGGGCTACATTATTATTGTTAATTTGGTACCACCATAAACAACAACAGAGTTCCATCAACACATACACAAAAACTTTTCAATATACAAAAACATTAGATTTCTTTCAATTGAATACTCAGGTTGAACCAGAATGTAAATATAGTTCTGAGAAGTAATTCCATCCTCGTGATATCTCGGTAGCTTGGAAAATAACCATATTTTATTACTTGGAGTTGGATATCTTAAATATTATTGTAATATTTGTGTTGGAATCTTGAAATTTAAAAAGTGTTCTGCTTCTCTGATATAAGTGTTGATCAAAGAATATGCTAAGGACTTTATGTTTCATATAATGGAGAAAACAAACGTTTGTATGACAAAATAATCCATTTACACAGAAGTAAATAAACCATTGACTAAACTTTAAATACAACTGAAAATTCATATATAGAAGTGAAATCAGTAAAGCAACGAATCTGTTTTTATGAAAAATTATCTCAGTTTGTACTGATGGAATGAAGAATAATGAGTTAATAATTATAGAATGTAGAATAATGAATTATTATTTGGAATTAATTTTCAGCTCACAAGGTTTACCCGACAACATGTCAACAGTTGCCATAGTTTCAGGCGTGTTTAATTCCGTGAACGCTTTTGGGTAAGTTTACAAAATATCAGTGTAGTTCTCTGTTTTGTCATTAAGACAGTTTATAGTTCACTGTGTTCTCCTTATGAAGGTATGTAGTTCTCTGTTTTGTCATTAAGACAGTTTACAGTTCACTGTGTTTTCCTTATGAAGGTATGTAGTTTTCTGTTTTGTCATTAAGACAGTTTACAGTTCACTGTGTTCTCCTTATGAAGGTATGTAATTTTCTGTTTTGTCATTAAGACAGTTTATAGTTCACTGTGTTCTCCTTATGAAGGTATGTAGTTTTCTGTTTTGTCATTGAGATAGTTTATAGTTCACTGTGTTCTCTTTATGAAGGTATGTAGTTCTCTGTTTTGTCGTTAAGGTATTTTTTATTTTTCTCTATTCACTCTTGTCTTTTTAACGTTTTTAGTGGTTTTCTTGGACCGTCGATGAGCGGTGTTTTAGTAGAATACATGGGCTTTAAAGGTGGATCAATGGTCATGTTAGGAATCGAAACAGCGATGGTAAGTGAATGTAAACATGACCATCTGGAGAAGTAACTTACGTTTAGACAAAAATCTTTCTTTTATTTTTGTTTTACAAAATGACTATCTCAAAGTTGAATTGAATGTATTTGTGTTTATAATTAGTGACAAGTGTGATAATTAAATCTATCTTGATAGATGTGTTTAATCTGTATGGCTTATAGTTATAGAAAAAGGATTATTGGGCTATATGCTTGACCACCGCTGGATCCCGGATTTTAAATTTTAAGTACTTAGATTTGCAAGTATCTCATCTGGGAACCCATGTTTTTTTTTCACGTGTACATTTCCTATAGTTAGTCATAGCCAATTAAATAGGAAGATGCGAATTATGAGTTTGAATCCTTCCAGCAACGACACTAGAGTTGTAACGTTACTTCTTGTTATTAACACTACATAACTTTTTTCTTGTCCACCAGATCTTTGTTACGTCTGTACACTGCCTGTGGTTGTTCGCAGCCAACCGAGTTAAAAACCAAACAAAACAAGTCGATGAAGAACGAGTTCCAATCCTTTCGTCGTGATTAAAGTCATTACGTAACTTCCTGTTTTCTGTTTATTGTAAACAAGGGTTATTACCTCTAATTATCTCAGCTATAGGTTGGCATTTGTGAAAAAGCGTATTGTTTTGAAGTATATTTTTTCGCTGAGATGTATTAAAAGAAACAATAAATATATATACGGAGTTATAATAGTAATTTGTATGTAAAAAACTGAATATCTTTACAGTGATATAGAATATTTCTCAGACTATTAATGATAAAGTTTTTAAATAATTAATGTCATATTGAATAATTCCATCATAACTTCTAGTTTTATAAACTTATGAATATATATGACACTATTGGGATTACAGTTGAAAATGTTGTTAAATAACAATTGATGAAACGTTTGTTTTTGTTATAAGTGTGAACAGTGTACTCAACTGACCATATTCAGTTACATTTTGTGTGTAGCTTGTTTGGATCAGAATTCTTCTGCATATAGAAATCAGTTGGTTTGAGTTTATTCAGTTTGGAGAATGAAGAATTATTAACAGCAGTATGGAAGTGGTACTTTTCATCATCAACATGAGAAATCGGTGACGTGTTTAGAACCCAAAACTGAGTTCAGAATTTCTCTGACTTAAACGACAAATATGATTTTTTTTCCCTAAAAGTCTTTTCAGTATCAAAATATTTTGTAGTTGCAGTTGAACTATTTAGAAAATGAAAAAGAGACGAAATGAAATCTTAAAAAAAACACTAACTCAATTAAAAAAGCTTGGTATAGCCTGATGGTTAAGACATAATCCGAGGGTCGTGTAAAATAATATAACGTTTCTTAAAATTTGTATACACAGCTCACATGTAGCGAAACAACCTAAGTTAAAAAGGATAGAATTTATCTTGCACAATGCATATAATAAAACAATCTGAATTATGGAAGACTGAGTTAAAGCAGTTTACTGTGATGTATTACGAAGTGACCACTCATCTTTACTTTACTGTGATGTATAACGAAGTGACCACCCCTCTTTACTTTACTGTAATGTGTAACAAAGTCACCACTCCTCTTTACTGTGATGTATAACAAAGTGACCACTCCTCTTTACTTGACTGTGATGCATGACAGAATGACCACTTCTCTCTACTGTTGAAAATCTGTCCATAAAGCAATATAAGAATAATTTATAAAATCTCTAACAGTGTTTATATTTAACAATTTTGGTTCTCTGAATTATAAGTGTTCAGTATAGCATTATTATATATAAAACATAGTTAAAATGAGTACATCTTAAAAAACAATTTTATACTAAAGAGAATTAAATCTTACCAGATGTTTGCTTAAGATCATATATTCTAATTGCCTTTTTCTTATACTGGGAAATTTCTTTTGTAAGTGGCATAAGCCGCTTAACCCAATATTGTGTTCTCGGAGTTAGTGTTATGTACGACACTTTCTTATTTTGCACGTACGTTGTTGCTCTCGAGGACGTCATAAGGGATATGCGTAACAGTTAAAGCTCTCAGGGTACATACTTTGAAACTTCGTGATTAATAACGAAGAAAAAAGACACAGCTGTTTATTTTATTTCTGATTTTACGATTCTTCTTTTTATTATATTTGGTGAGTTGTCTTCATGCCGAAGAATGAAATAATACACGTTATAACAGCTAAAATATAAGATGAAATTTGAGACAAAGAAAATTATTTTTAATCTTAAAATGAAAATCACTATATTGGTACAACAGTTTTAAAACGAACAATCAATATTGTCACAACAAATATTAGTAAAAATACTTCACTAAAAAGTCTGATTTTTCGTGTACATAATCCTTAGATTGTCCAACAAACTTGTCATTCAACAGCTATTCCTGTTATAATATTTTATGACCAACAAGCTCTCAAACAACATCTAAATGACAGTATGTGCATGTTTTAATTTACGTGATATGAAGATATTCCTCATTCCTTAAAAGTTTCATTTTTAACGGTCTCGGACTCAAATTGATAAATAAAATATTGGGATAAACACAACTAAGAGAGAGAGAGAGAGGGCTACAACACAACTAAGAGAGAGATAGGGATACAACACAACTAAGAGAGATTTAAGGATACAACATAACTAAGAGAGAGAGATAGGGATACAACACAACTAAAAGATATTTAAGGATACAACACAACTAAGAGAGAGAGATAGGGATACAACATAATTAAGAGAGAGATTTAAGGATACAACACAACTAAGAGAGATATGTCGATGCACAATTTTTATTAACCTATTATTTCTTATTGTAATTAGCGTCATGAAACATTTGCTAAAGTTACATATATGAAAGTACTATTTACGAGAAGAGAATTTTGTTGATATTATTCTTCAAATAACTTATAATCATGTTTGTTTATTTCATTTCTGAATTTCACGTAAAACTACTTGAGAGCTCCCTGCGCCAATCGTCTATAATTTAACATTCATAAACCACATGAAAGACCACTTCTCAACACTGCTCACCGCCACTTCTTAAGTCACTCCTTTACCATCAAATGGTGGAATTCACTGTCGCTCTATAACAGCCCCATAAAAAATGGCAAGCAAATCGAGCACCTTAACAGAAACAATAATATTGTTAGTTGTTTTTTTAAGTTTTTTGGCTTATTTCATTTTGTTCTGCATTATATTGTTAATATTAACAAAGAGAAAAAAAGCGACAACTTGATTTATCTTAACCTTAGAAGAAAACTATAACCCAAATTATATTTACAACACACACACACGTACATATTATCAAATAGACATTAGAAAATTTGAATAAGTTGATTTAGAGAACTTGGAACAAGTCAGTATTGTAAATTATCGATCTTTGTGAAAGGTGTTTTGTTTGGGTTGTGTCCAAACTAATAAAGGTAACATTAGATGACAGCACGAGCACCTTAACTAGAAATGACAGCACTTCAGTGTTTACCCTCGTAAAAATGATCCATACCAGTAATCTGAGTTAATCTTCTAGAGAATGATTTTGAAACCTTAAAGATAATGTAAGAGGTCCTCCTATCCTAAGTTGTAATTTTCTACGTTAATTCAAGTTTAAGCATATTTCAATAATTTTATCAAAGTATAAGTCAAGTGTGTATATTACAGTAAATCTTGGAGAATAAAATACTACTTTGCGACTTCACAGGTTATTTATTTAAAATGCTTGAGTTAAAAAATATTATTCATGGGATGTTGTTAGAAGACCATATGAACTAGAAGTCCATAATTTTAATGTTATTGACTAGAGGAAAGGCAGATAATCACCAACACCTGCTGTAAACTTTGGGGAAACGCTTTCTCCAACGAATAGTGGAATTAGCCACAACGTTATGACCACTCTAAGACAGAAAGGACGAACATGGTCAGTGACAAGTCTTGATTTCACAACCAAGTGATTGCAAACAGAGTGCTTAAACTAAAACACATGGTCAGTAAGTTCTTCTATTTAGCTGCCAAAATGGTATTGCTGGTTATTTGTATTGAATTCTAACAATAACGCATTGACAATGGTAGATTCTACCAACATTTTTCCTTTACATATCAACAGAAACATCTATTGCTTTTCCGAGAAATCTGTCTACAGCACGAGAACATCATTGTTGACTTCTCCCTCCTAAAACACAAAAACAGTGATACCATTGTTAAATGCTTACTTATTGTTTTTAGTCGTATGGAAATTTACGACTTGTTTTTGATAAATGCATTTTATCCTTTCGTCTACTAAATTTTGTGCTTTAAAGCAAACTTGATCGAAATTTCAAATGTAACAAATAGTGTTTAACAACATCAAAGTTGCTAGGTATAACTCAACTTGAAATTGTAACTGGGCCAATGGTAAACTAGAAAAATTATAAGGTCTCCTCATTCGGTAAGTGGAAACATGGTGGAAGATAATAGTGTAGAAATAAAATTGGCAGACACACATAGCAAACAAGAACAGTATCAGAATTACTGAACATATTAACTTTGTTTTCAGTTACTTAGAAAAAATAAGTGAAGAACCGACACTATAGAAGTTGTAGAGGTTTTTGAATGAATACATACGCCAGTAATTAGCTTAGCTACACAAAATTAATAAAATAGAACAGTACAATACCAGATTCGAAAAGTGAACATTTAGTAAAGCAGAATAATACCGTGATATACTTGGTATTGCGACAATTAATAAAACAGTAAAACGGTACAACATTATCAGTGATGTCGAGAAAACCCACTTGTAGAGAAAAATATATATGTAAAAATGGCTCGTTTTGGGTTGAGAAATTTTTTTACGTAGAGGAGCGAACAACGTTTCGGCCTTCTTCGGTCATCGTCAGGTTCACTTATTAGGGGTTAGTTGTTACTTTATACATTGTCGAATGAAATAGATGTCATTTCTTCTATTGATAATTTTTTGTTTAAATTTCTTAGTTTCTTAACATCGTATGAGCGTGTACTGTTAATAGTAATGTAAGGTATGTTAGTTCAGACACAATGGTAACAGATAAATACAAATACACACAGAAAACACAAAGACTTACACTTCTCGTACAATCGCCGTGATGAAATAATAATGGGTGATGTCGAGAAAACCCACTTGTAGAGAAAAATATATATGTAAAAATGGCTCGTTTGGGTTGAGAAGGCATGGCATGGCCAAGCGCGTAAGGCGTGCGACTCGTAATCCGAGGGTCGCGGGTTCGCGCCCGCGTCGCGCTAAACATGCTCGCCCTCCCAGCCGTGGGGGCGTATAATGTGACGGTCAATCCCACTATTCGTTGGTAAAAGAGTAGCCCAAGAGTTGGCGGTGGGTGGTGATGACTAGCTGCCTTCCCTCTAGTCTTACACTGCTAAATTAGGGACGGCCAGCACAGATAGCCCTCGAGTAGCTTTGTGCGAAATTTAAAAACAAACAAACTGGGTTGAGAAAGAAGACCGAAGAAGGTCGAAACGTTGTTCGCTCCTCTACGTAAAATATTTTCTCAACCCAAACGAGCCGTTTTTACATATATATTTTTCAGTACAACATTATACATTTAAACTGGCTGCTTAGAGATGTCGAGAAAATACAATACTGTGCTTGATGACCATAAAATTAAAAATTGAGAAAATGGTATAGTACTAGTGTCTTGAAATCGAATGAACTATAAATTTCGCATATATATGCTGAGGTAATTGTTATCCTTAAAATCTCTGCTACCATGCATGGAGTTTTTGTTTTAACTTTTTCCATATCTTCCACTTAGTCCTTTCACCAGAATGTGAATTAACGTATGTAGGGTGTTCTTTCAATTAAAGAAAGTTGACATGAGCCAGAAACTTTCATTCCGAAAACCTTTAGTTGACTGGAAGAAAGAAAGAAAGAAACCAATGATTTTTTAAAATGAAGAAATATAAAAATAAAGTAAGGAAGTTACTCATTCTTCTCATAAACTTGTACTTGTTTTTCTTAGCGTTTTTAATTCATTTACAGTTCTACTATTATAATGCAATACATTCTAAGATGTGTAGTTAACAAAATTTGATTTAATATTGCAATTTAATTAACATCCAAAATGACACATTCATATCACATTAATTTCGAACGAAAACTCAATTATTATTTGCTATTTCTTTCTTGTCTTACCAGCTTAGGAAGGACATTCTTATCATAAAAATGATTGTGAAAAATCCAATTACTGTACTTTAACTATAAAAAAAAGACATTTTCATAAAAGAAATCAAGAATGCATCATCTACTGATAGATTTAAAAAGTTCTAAAATACGAATTTTAACCACAGGTTTTGTATTTGCAACAAATACTTCTAATAACTGAAAGAAACTTGGTTGCCAGCAAAGATAGAATGGTTCCTCCTAAATAGTACAAGTGCCCCAGAGCGATGGACTAACGTTAAGGGGGCATTTCGAGAAACCATGCTGTCCAGCTCCACCCCAACTCACTGTGTGTGCACACAATTGATGACCACATGCCAAGATCAAAGCAATTAATAGAGAGGACACCATACGGATCCTAGGTTTGAAGTATGGTACCAATTTTGAATTTTACTGATGGAAAACAAAAATACATTATACAATAAAAATAAACAATTGAACAATGTGAGAAAATGATCACAATTTTAGAAACAAACGTTACTTAAAATCAAATTAAAAATAACTCGGGAAGTAAGGTATAATGTTTAGTGATTGAGGACTATGTACTAAATTCAATATAACGTAAAAGATAATTTTCAGATATTATAAGTAGTATATGATACTGATTTAGATATTATTAACATGTGAAATATACAAAAGAAATAATTAGACAAAACAACATAATTGAAGAGAACCAGGTTGTGGTCAGAATATAAAGAAAAAATTAAGAATATTAATTGGACAATGTTATAAAGTAAACACAATTAGTTACATATACATACAAATGCTTGTATTAGGTACAAAGTTATATAAATGGTATTAAAAATAAGGCAAAATAGAGAATAAGTTACCAGTTTTAAAAAATAAATTATGAAAACTGAAAAATAACTGTACATGATTTGTGGTAGATGGGAACTGTAATGATAATTTGATATATCCCTTAACAATCTTAAACAAGGGAGAGTATTTTGGACACCATAACTCAGTAAAGCGACTGGGTGAAAGACACAGGAAATCTGCCTCAATTTAGAGGGAAAAACGACGTTGAGCCTTTACGGATCACATTAAAAATATTATCTGTGGAATGGCCAAATTAGTAAAAATTTCTTGTAAACCATAATATGTGCTTCGCCAAGGCTAAACAGTAAGAAAAAGGAAAACAGTGTGGTCGACCTACTGATATGATGGCATGGTAAATTATTTCTGATAAGTGATTTGTGGGAGATGGAAGATATCTTATAACTCTTGTCAAACTGATGCTGCGAGAGGACATAGCATAAATAAATGGAACACCGATTCCACTAGGTCTCTACAGATAAAACAGGCTTTTATTGTACATATGTTTTGGACATAATGCAATTTCCTCATTGGATGAATGTTGTGGTCAATCCAAATCGACAGTATTCATATGGTACCACACTTTATTCCACAAGATGTGAGGTGTCCAATGTACTATCCTTAGAAGAGTTAATGAGGTGAAAAGAAGATATAGGGAAGAAATAGACTGGGTCTAAATACCAAAATCACGGTCGTTCTGTGTGAGAGTACAAACTGTCTTGGAAGTTGAAGCATAACAATTAGGAGGGTCAAAACAGGTAGGGGTGGAAAGAATGTGGGTTTTATTAAAGTATCTGATTTCAAACTCTATGTGGTAGGTACTGAGAAAATGATAAGGATGATTGGTTTGTAAGAGATTACATCGTGTTAAATCTTTGTATAAAGCAAGGCACTTGATGGGTAAAATCAGAATGCCAATACCTCCTCTGGAAGATGGAACGTCAATTGTTAGACGTGCAACCAGTTCAATTTTATAGTTCTATATAAATTCAAAAAGTAAATATTCAAGCTATAGGGCAATGTTGTCTGGTGGAAGGTGGATGGCTCCTACCAGAGAAGAGGCATAATTTTCTAAAACACATTGGAAGCCTCAAGTGAGACTGACTGTGGAAAGTGTTTATAAGCTTGTAGTTTACTGGTAAAGAGAGTAAGGCAATAGTTCCAGTTAACATTAGAAGAACATAGAAACCAAATACCCAAATATTTCTCAGCACAGTTGTACTAACTCAGGTTGTAAGGAGTATCTGGGAAAATTTCCATTAGCCTAGCCATAGGGCACAAGACATTTGTAACCCACTTACCTCAGAATAGAGGGCTATGATATCCATTACTTTTCTCGGGGATCTTGTAACTGACAGATAAAACGATAAATCAACATCATGGCTAGTGATCTTAATATGTAATAAAGAACTACCTGGACAGTGGTATTCCAGTAACATCGACTGAGTGAGTGACATAAAAAGTAGACATTCAACAGTCAGTACATAAAAAGGGTGACAATAGACAACACTGATAGACTTCCTGAATAATGGAAAAGAACTTAAGAAACCATTGACCAACACCTGGCTAGTTGCATCAGCATATAGGGATTGGAGACTATTAATAAAATAATCTGGAAACTCATATTTTCGCAGGTTGTACCACAGGAAACCCATGATGAACCTAATCTAAGGCTTTGTTCTAATCTAGAGCTAAGAAGATTGCAGGAAGGTTTGTCTTGTCGATATAAGTGAACAAGTCCTTCATAAGCAGGAGGTTTAGCTAATACTACGACCTGCAACACCACAAGCTTGTGTTGGTTGAAAAAGGGAACTCAACAATTTTCCAAGCCATAGACTAAAAACCTTAGCTACTATTTTATAGTCCACATTAAGTAAGGACACAGGGCGCCATGCCAACAAATCCTCTGAATTGTTTTCATCTTTACAAAACATGATGGTATAACCATCCAATGTACCAGGGAGAAGTTGTCTCTGGAGCAGGCAAGTGTTGAACACTTCCATGAAAGATGAGCTGATGTGGGTCCACACTTTGTTATATAATTCGACACTTGTTCTTGGGTAGCAGATGAACAGCTTGTTTACATTCATTGATTGTCAGAGGTGAAAGAAGTGAGAAGGAGTGTACATCTAGAAGGTGGAGGAAACTGGTAATTTTGTCCCTCTTGGAATTTTGTACTTTTGTGAAAGTAAATATAGGCTTATAATGGAAATTACATTACTTCAAAATGGCTGAGATATCATCTGTACCTGTGCAATCAAGCAACTTGACTCGATCAATGTGACGGAAACTTGCTGACAGCCGTACGTAACACATCTGACTCAAGTGATTCTATTTGGGAATTAACTACTGCTCACCTGAACAGTGCGGCGTAGTACTGGTCAATATTTCATTTAAGGCATTGAATGTCGTAGGTCATGGTATCATTCATACTGTCGCTGCACAGTAAAATAGCCAGCTTGCTCTGTTTGTCTCGCAACTAGCTACTGTATTGGTGAGCTCTTAATAACCCTACTGGCAGAAATGTTTTCTGCACAGGTCTTTAAGATCTGCCCGCCACTTCTCATGTGAACGCTTCTGGTACTGTGTTTGTAAATAGCTGAGAGGAGGTCTGGGTCATCAAGTAGTGTATTATTCAATCTCCACACTCCAGGGCTTCTAGGTTTCGGGGAGAAGTCTCCAAAAGACAAAAGAAAAGCCCAATGATCTGAAACATAGTGGAATGGAGAGCCGACTGGAAAAGCCCCAGCTCTCAATAAACCAGGGAGCAACCCTTCACATAAGTAAAATCTGTCCAAATGACAGAAAACACTGGCCTGTCAAGGTGATCAACAAGCTTTTATATAGAAATAACACCATGCATCTTGCAGTTTGTATGAGTCTATTAGTTCTGATAGGGAGTGAGAACCATCTACTCCCAATAAAGACTTGCCAGCAAGCTTGTCCAGTGTTAAGTTTAAGACACAATTAAAATTGCTTCCTAAAATAACGTCATTTATGTTTAACAGGAAACGATCTGGATTACTAAAGAAGACCCATTGTTCTGATTGCCAATAAGGTGAATATATATTTATTGCACGTAAAGGATAGTCATAAACAAGCACATCAACAACTACGACTTTGCCCTCTGCATTACTATGAGAACGAACAATAGCCTATAGAAAATTGGGGTGAAAGATAATGCTGATCCTGTGAAATCCATCAAGAGACCAGCCAATACGTTGACATGTTGAAATTAAATAGTACAACATACTGACATTACAGTTTTTTGCTATTTAATACTATGTTAACCTGAAGTGAAGATGACAACAATGCTATTTTCTCAGTGATGACGAAAAAATCCACTTGTAGAGAAATATATATGCTCTTTTCTGAAGTAGAGATGGATTTGCCACTTCCACTTTCATAGCCGAATTAGATGTAGAGAACTTAGGAGTGCACTGTCTATCAGATCCTGAAGAACATAGAGGGGTACTGCTACAGGAAGGTGAGACTTTGCAGGTATCCTGAGACGAGCTGGATGGACAACTGTAAAAGATACATATTGATACTGAAGAGCAATAATCTAATCCTGCAACAGCCAAGGGAGGAAACTCAGAGCTAGCTTTCTGAGGGAGAGGAGGTAGAAGGCGAATAACAAGTTGGTTAGCACACAAGCTGGATTATCAGAGATAGGACTGATGGACTTCAATCCCCTAGTGGGACAATCATCAACGTGACTGCAAGTTCCTTCCTCAGGCACTGGTACCCCTGAAGAGGTTGAGGGATCAGTAGCACCAGGTGGGTCAACGGTATCTGGACAGTCTAAAGGCTGACTAACTTTACTTGGCACAACAGTTTCTTGACAATCCAGAGGTATGTTGACCATATTAGGTTCATCATTTTGATGAACAACCTTTTCAGGCATATAATCGTCATTACCTGTAGGAACGTCGGGACGAACAAGACTGGTTCTGCCAGCATGAGTAGACTGGCGTTGAAGACAATTTTTAATACTGTGGTCACAATTATAAATAGCACACAAAATTGAAGAATCTGTGGAATCATGACCAAGTAAGGAAAATCTCACCTATTTAGGCATAATACAGTTTGTAGAAAGATGTCTAGCCAAACCGGAATGCTTACACAAATGAACCATTATCATTAAATTATGTTGATCTACACGCAGAAAGTCAGAAAGAGTGTTGATACTATTGTAGCATTGGATAGTTTGCAATAAGTATAACGGACTGTTATTCACTTTATATTTTAATCTGCAGGATAAACAGCAATGATCTCATTCTGATGAGGAAAATACCCTGTCCAAGTAGCCACGGGTAAAAGTAGCCACATATCTTCTATTTCATAGCCATTGAAGATAAACAAGAGATCCAGCTCCTAGCACTTCGTGAAGAAAGTTGATAACTTTGCTGGATAGAGAAAACTGTGACATTTCAAAGTGCACCGATCGTTGTCGAGTCCGAAGTTAGTTGTTCGACAATAACAATCTCCCATTCAATAGTCCAGGGAGAGAAAAAACGAGCAAGGTCCTAATGGACCACGAAAGCTCATTAAATACAAAAAGTAATTGGTAACTGTAACGAATTAACAAATGAACATAACTGAAAACTATACTCACAAATCCAATAAGCTTAACGCTTATAGCCGCATGGCTTACAGGTTCGATCCTCGTGAAAGTCTGAAGCAAAAGAACATCTTAAAATAAGGTTTGGTACAAAAGAAGAAAACAACGTTAAGTCAATTTAGACTTTAATTTCTACTTCAAAAAGCTATAAAATTGTCTAAAGATTTGATTAAAGTAATTTTAGTTTAAGTGTCTCTGTGTTTTCTTAATTTTTGTTTCTTAAAGTCTAGTTGTTGATATTTCATTTATGCATCAAAAATACTTTTATTGTGATAACGTGTCTTTAGAATGCCCTGCTATCTAGTGAAATGTGAATTGGATTCAGTAAAGAATATTATTTCTTAAAATGTGAGATTCCAACTTATTGAGCAGATATTTGTTAATTATTTTATTCCTACGAATAACTCTGATAGTACGATTAAACAATAATGTTATACTTCAAATCATTTATATGCAAAAACGGCTCGTTTGGGTTGAGAAAATATTTTACATAGAAGAGCGAACAACGATGACAGAAGAAGGTCGAAACGTTGTTCGCTCTTCTATGTAAAATATTTTCTCAACCCAAACGAGCCGTTTTTGCATATAAATTTCTCAACAAGTGGGTTTCTCGACATCACTGATTATTACTTCAAATCATCATTTATATTTCTTATTCTTTCACGAAAATGATCCTTTCTGAATTATTTAGAATAATGGATAAAAAATTTAAGCACAATCATCTGCATTACAAAAGCTATGTAAAATAGATTGAAGTATAATACTATAATTTTAGCATATATTAAAGATGTAGTACTGAAGAAACTTTACGTTGTATTTCATTGTGACCAACGTTTTCGTATGATT
Source organism: Tachypleus tridentatus (assembly GCF_004210375.1). Classification (NCBI taxonomy): domain Eukaryota; kingdom Metazoa; phylum Arthropoda; class Merostomata; order Xiphosura; family Limulidae; genus Tachypleus; species Tachypleus tridentatus. The sequence goes on along the minus strand of NC_134836.1, from coordinate 68,242,613 downwards.
ATTTGATGTTTAGCTATATGTTGTAAGAGAGCAATATTGATCATAATGTAATAAGCCAAATAATTAATATGTCATTTGAGTAAATGGGAACAGACAAATATAGTTTTTTAACCAGGACTTTGAAATCCACACTACATAATTATACTTGTATCATAAATAGTTTTATTACTTTTATTAATCAGAAACTATAATTAAAATAACACTTGTTTTATTACCTCAACAACAAATGGAAATGAGAAGAATCTGAAAGAAAAATTGTAGATCAACATTATTCTTAAAATGGATTTTACTCTTCTCAGAATTACTCTGCACATTACTCAAAGGCACAGCTGAGCTATACCAAGAGATGGGTCTATATCCTAATAATGATACGTGTTAAATGATGGAAATAGTAGAAAATGACCATATTTTCATAGAAACCTATTTTAAATCGGCTTGAGAATACATGACTGAATAGAGTAAAACTATAGCTTAATAAATAAGCACTTACACGTGCTTTTCACTACTACCTATATATATATATATATACACACACACGTTTTTTTGTTGTTTTTTTACGAAAGATGGAACTTATACGTTTATATTAAAAGTATTCTCAACAGTAAGTGTAACCATCTTTGCCTCTACAAATTTTACAATTGTTACAGTAAATTTTCACGATTCTTTATTTACAACACTAAACATCCTAAAAATCTTCACAAAACTGGTCTATCAACAGGTATTCTTTCCATCACGCTGACAAACTATAACTTTTATAACGCTTTTTTATAACGCTGTCAAAAACAAAAGGTAGAGATAAAAAAGGTAAGACAATTAAGATTTGCGAACAACATATAAATGACAGAGGAATATGAGAGTATGTGTATATTTTATTATACATAAATAAATATATAAATCTTGCATATACTCTGACATCAATGACAAAAGTTGCAAATTATGAAACAGGCATAACTTCGTGAAAAGTTGTAAAATTGATGAAAGGATGGTCAACATGTTTATTTGTTAACAACTGACAGCTAACATAGCTAACTGATATGCAAGAATTAATTAGTATATTCTTATACACATTGCCTTAAATATTCAATACAAATAATGGGCTGTTGCTGGAGTAAACTACATTTAAATAAACCATTCGTATAATATGTATCTCAGGAAGTTGTTCGCTGTTTTATTAGCAAAACTGTTAATACCCATACCGGCCGTTCTGAGATGTATTTTTACTTAAAGTGGGTTTCTCGTCATCACCAATTCTTATAATATACATTCCAACTCTATAATGAGGCCTTATCCTAGTTTTTCAAAGTTTTGTCAACATTTACTATTTATAGGCGGAATTCTGTGAAACAAATAGAGTTCGATAGTAAATAGTCAATGAAAAGATTTATTTGGCAAATCTCCTTATACAATTATTATGTTTGCTTATAGCATACTATTCTTTTCGATAATGGAGAGCACGTACTAATTTTTAGTAAAAAAGATAGTTCGACATTTAGCGATTATTTATGGCCAAGTACTGACAAAGCATCCAAAACTGGTAAAACGCGTCTATAACATAAATTTTATATTTCTTTATAACCTGTTTGGCAAAATTTCTTCGTCATGCAGTTTAAACAGCATTATATAAAAAAGGACCAGACGGGGTCGGTGAATGATTAGAATAATCCTTGTTTTAAATATTTTAAATCTATTTTTTGCATTATTTCATTATTTTTCCACGTCTTGTCCTCTTTTCTACTGTGAGGTTTTTAATACAATAATTAACTTTTGATAATGACTCCTGTACTGATAAGTTTCCAGTTTTATCATCAATGTATTATTAGTGTGTAGTCATCGCTAACGTTTACGTTAATACCCTATATAACAACTCATTAAAGTTCTATTGGTACAACAATGCTCTTCAGTGTTTCACTATAGCTATGACATCATAATATTAAACAGTACACAGGCTATTTAGATTTTTCTGATACTTATTGTATAAAAACAGTCAAACCTCTTACTTAATTGAATAGCTCCAAGTTCTGCTTTCAGAGTTCAATGTTCCATGTAAACAGTTTCTCTTGTGCCAATGTCTGTACTCTAACTTGTTTTTTTCTTTGAAATTAGAAGATACTAAAGTCACAGTTCAAAGTGCGCGTAAACCTCCTGTCATTTAAACAGGCAAGTTGTAAATACATTTATTCTACTTCTTTGAATTAAATAAAATGTAGTTGAATCAACCATTATTGTTTATGTTTATGTAATTTAATAAACCACTGAACATTTTAAACGTAGCTCAATTAATCAGTGAAAGGAATTTAATTTGCTATTAAAATTTGTAAAAGTAAATTAATCAAGCAGTGGACGTTGTTAAAGTAGTTTAATCAGTCATTTAACCTTGTAAAAATAGTTTAGTTAATATCAGTCATTAAAAATTGTTAAAGCAGTTTAATTAATCATTACACCCGATAAATGTAGTTAAATTGACCAGTAAAAATTGTTAAATGTAGTTTAATCAACCAGTAAACATGTTTTTTAGGTAGTTTAATTAGTCATTAAACATTATAAAACAGTTTAATCAACCAGCACAAGTTGTTTCAGCTGTCTAATTAACCAATAAAAGTTATTAAATCAGTTTAATTAAACATTAAAATTGTTAAAGCAATTTGATCAGACATCATATCCGGTAAAAATAATTTTTATTTGGCATTGAATCTTGTACAAGTAGGCAAATTAACTATTAAAACTTGTTAAAATATACTAGTTTGTAAGCATCAAATGACGGTTAATATTGTGTATTGTAGAAAACGAAAAATCTTGATTTATCACAGGAAATCATTACATTATAGGAAAGAGAAAAATCTTGTTTTATTGAAGTAAAGTGCCCCCCAGTGGCTCAGCGGTATGTCTGCGGACTTACACGCTAAAATCCGGGTTTCGATACCCGTGGTGGGCAGAGCACAGATAGCCCATTGTGTAGCTTTGTGCTTAATTCAAAACAACAACAACAAATTGAAGTAAATCATTATATTATAGAAACGGATAAAACCTATTCGTATGAGCAACAATTATAAAAGTGTGAATGAGATTAGAAACATAATAGTGCTCTAGGATTATTTGTACCATTAGCTATATGAATAACAACTGTAAATGTTTTAATAACATTAAAAACTTATTACTTTAGGCCTATTTATATAATCAACTATATATAATGAAATACAACACTGTGAACTTCATTAAATATATAATAGAGATCTAGGTCTATTCATATCATCAATTACGTAAACAACCTTATTGGGACAAGCAAATTTAATTAAACAAAATATAATTATTAACATTTTTGTTTATATTACTTTTAACTCGGAATAACGATAAGAATTAATAACAAAGTATTATTTACTTATTTTATTTTCAACGCTAATTAATTATTACTATTATTTTATTTGAATACATTTTACTATCATTCAGAATAACTTGGAAACAAGCGAGGTTAAGTTTTTATTTCCTTAGAGGAATAAATACCCACAGGGAAACCAAAATTATTAAAAGTTGTTCCGAAATTATTCTAATATCAGGTTTACTTTGTTTGTCAATTAATGTAAATTAACATGCATTTCAAAAAAGTGATAAGACAAATATTACATTTAAAGTTTGTAATACATATATGCGTGTTTTGTCAATTCATTAGTAAATGTTATCGTTTGCAGGTGTTATATACCAATACAGATACTCGTTACTATACGATAACCATGACGACAAAAGCTTTATTAGCGAAGACAAATACAGAGCCAGTGCCCACCTATAGTCAGTCCTTCTGTGCAAGTACACCGTGGACAATACAGTCTGAGGCTGTTAACAACTCTAACGAAACAATAACTATACATACATCTGAAAATCAACAGACCAATGAAAATCTTGCTAACAGCAATAAACCACCATTGATCACGCGTCGCCAGTTGATAATACTTCTCATCATAAACTTCTCTGTTCTGAGTGAAGCCAGTTGCTACTCTATTTTGGCTCCTTTCTTCCCAGAAATGGTAATAGAGTTATAGTTACTGTATATTCTATAATATAGGCTCTCTCTATGATAAAATATTACATTTTTTCACGTTTCACTGTATTATTTTCCTCTGCCTTTTCATCACTGTTGCTTTCTGCTTGAAAAACACTAGTTCCTATCAATATATATGTAAAAACGGCTGGGTTGGGTTGAGAAAATTTTTTAATCCAGAGAAGTGAACATTTCGACCTTCTTTGGTCATCGTCAGGTTCACAAAGAAAGAAAGAGGTAACTGACCGATAGCTGAACACATATTTGAAGGGGGTTGTGTAACTGAGGGTAGGAATGTAGAGGGCGTGCTTAGATGTTTGATTATATTTATCAATATAGGTGTAAAGACGTTCATTTGTATTGATTTATTTTGGGCTTGAATTGTTGTATAAGTAAGGCTTTTTTAATTTTGCGTTTGTTTATGTTTGTTCCTTTATTTAGTATTTGGGTGTTTTCTATGGTTATGTTGTGTATTTTTTATTTGCAGTGTTCAAAAATGTGTGAAGGTGACTTTTTGTGTTCTTTGAATCTAGTTTCTATTTTTCTACTTGTTTCTCCAATATAGAAGTCGTGGCAGTTATCACATTGTATTTTATAAGTAATGTTGGTGTGGCGTTTGTCAGTGTAGTTTTTACACAGTATAGACCTTAGTTTTGTGAATAAATTTGGTATTAACTGGAATGTCATATTTTGTCACTAGTTTATTGCCAAATGTTGGTTATTTTTCTGCTGATGTCGGGAATATATGGTATGCAGCAGTATATGGTTTCAATATTTTTTAAATTGTGGTATATATTTACTTTTGTTAATTGATTTTGCTTTTTGTCTAGGTGTGTGCGTATAATGTTTTCTACATGTTTTTGAGAAAACTTATTGATGTTGATAAAGTATTGTTTTATTTTGTGTAATTCGTCGTCAATTTTATCTGGTGAGCATAGTTTTATGGCTGTATTTATTTGGTTTCTTAGTATGTTGAGATTTTGTTTTGTTTCATATGCTGAGTCCCAAGGAATATATAGTCAAGTATGGGTGATTTTTCGGGGAATTTGTGTTTTAAATTATGTATCGGTTCGTGTAATTTTGAGGCTGAGAAATGATATTTGATTGCTTTCTTCCTTGTCACATGTGAAGTTGATGTTGGGATGCACAGAGTTAATGTGATTGAAAAAATTAAGTGTGTGTTCTGTAGATGTGAATCCCGCAATCGTGTCGTCTACATATCTGTACCAGTATAATGGTGGATGTAATGCTGTGTTAATTGCTTGTGTTTCAACTTGTGTCATAAAAATATTAGCTAGAACTGGTGATACTGGGTTGCCCATGCTTAGGCCATTTGTTTGTATATAGTTGTGGTTGTTGAACATGAAGTTTGTCTTCATCGTGGTGAATTCTATGAGGGTTGCTAATTGGTTGCTGGAAATGTCTATTGATAAGTTAGGGTCTCGAAAATATAGTTCCAAGGCTATCTTGCAAGCTTCAGCGTTTGGGACTTCTATAAAGAGGGATATAACATCGAAACTTGCCATTAAGGCTTTATGATTAAGTTAACTAAGATTAGACTTGAAATTAAAAGTCTTTGATGAATGAGCTAGCTGATGTTACATATTCGGAGAATGCCTATGCTATGTATTTGCCAAGATCGTAATTAAACGATTCACATGTGGACATTATTGGTCGTAGTGGACAATTTGGTTTATGAGGTTTGGGGATGCCGTATATTAGTGGTGTGCGTGAGTCGGTCTTGCGTAGGTAGGAATAAAGTGTTTTTGAAATTGTGTTGGTTTTTTCACCTTCAGTAGTATTTTGTTGAGTTGCGTTTCGTGTGTCTTTGTTGGATTTGTGTGTATCAGTGTATTTGTGTCAGCTATCGGTCAGTTACCTATTTGTGAACCTGACGATGACCAAAGAAGGTCGAAACGTTGTTCACTCCTCTGGATAAAACACTTTCTCAACCCAAACCAGCCGTTTTTACACATACATTTTTCTCTACATGTGGGTTTTCTCGTCATTACTGATTACTAGTTCCTATCAGTATGCCTTGCCAGAATAACACGTTTCATATCGTTATGTCTTGAAGAGCACAAGTTTCATGTCCTTATGCGTTGCTGTAAGAATACTATTTCTCGTTACGTGTTCTCTTATCGTCATTCCTTGCTTAAAGTACGAATGTTATTTTCGTTATGCCTAGCTCGAAAAACACCACTTGTTGTCGTTATATAATAAAAGTTCAACTTGTCATAATTCACTATCTTAATGGACATATCTCCACTTCACAATCTTCCTCCACCCGGTAATGCTACTATAAAGTGTTGGAAAACTAGAGAATAAACAATTAATTTCAAACCTCTTCTTGTCTGAAAAAATCCATAATTCTTATCACAGAGAATATTGCTTGGTTCAGATTAGTAAATCGTTGCTTGATTGAATATATTCTGTAAAACGTAATACCAGGTAAGAGAAATAGCGTTATATAATCTTCTGTACATTAATACCAGTATCTCTGCTGTTTCATCAATTTTTATGTATAATAATCATCTTAGCTTAATGGATAATTGATCACGATGGCATGAAGATGATACACCAGAGCTCTCAGTTGTTCCTGATAGCTAAGAGTTGATATATTACAAATTTAGCTGCCCACAGTAGTTAAAAGTTGAAATACTACAGATTTCAGATGTCCACGATAGTTAGGAGTTGATATACTACAAATTTTAGTTGGCCACGATAGTTGGAGTCGATATACTACAGATTTCAGTTGCCCACGATAGTTAGGAGTTGATATATTAAGCTCTTAGTTGCTGAAGATAACTTATAGCATATATATATATATATACAAGCTTAAGTTGATTATGATAACTTAGACTTGATATGCTACAGATCTCATTTTAACAAGATAGCTCACAATTGATATGACACAGATCTAATTTATTTACCATAACCCAAATATGATATATTATTTGATTTAAATTAATTATAATAACTCACAACTGATATATTACAGGTCTAAGTTACTTACAATAACTCACAGTTGATATATAACGTAAGTTAATTACAATAATTTTTAGTTGAGACATTACAACTCTCAGTTAATTGAGATAACTCGAGACGTATTCCTCTACTGTTCCTGACTGAAAGCGTAGTTTTCACTTTTATAACGTTTTTTGTCTCAGGCTGAAAAAAAACAACATTTAACGTCAACACAGTACGGGTTTGTCTTCGGAATTTTCACTTTTGTAATGTTTTTTTTTCTCAGGCTGAAAAGAAACATTTAACGTCAACACAGTACGGGTTTGTCTTCGGAATTTTCCATCTCGTTCTTCTTGTGTCATCGCCTATCGTTCCTAAATTGGTAAGAAAATATATTTATTTTTATTAACAATACTATTTGAATACGAACAGGAAATATGAAGTAGTTGTGTGTTTTTATAAATATAATGTTTTGAATGTGTTCTTACTAGTGATTATTCCATAAACTAAAAGCTTAAAGACTGCACAAAAGAAAGTATAATTGGAATTAATAAAATAATATCACTCATTTCCGCTTATTTTATTTTAATGGAAGTAAAGTATCTGGTGATGTGCTCGGTCATATACAGATTATTTGAAACTAAATATGTAGTACGGCCTCTAGAACAGTTGAAACATTGTTGAAAACGTTTTTGGTTATCCTGAGCCATTCTTCTGGTAACATTTGGTGAGGTATGCTCCAGTTATGAACCACTATTTTGGCAACACTTGGTGGAATGTGATAATATGTGTACCAAGTCCATTTAGTCTTTACAAACTGTGTCGAACTGTTTCTTACAGTTGAAGAAGCAGTTATCATCTACCTTACTGACATTAGTGAAAGCTGCAGTAACACACAGCATGTTTTTCGTCCTGTGGTTTCTGTGTTTGTAACACAATAAAGAGGGTACAGGATTCGTGACGTTTTTATCCACACCACTTGTACCACTGTTACTTTCGTAATGCATGAAAAAGAAATTCGCTGTGTTTGTAGATGAGCTGTCTGACTGGAAGATGAAACTCGTCTCGTAGGTAAACAAAATATTGATCCACGTGTTCTTAGCACCATTACAAGCTCGTTTCTCTTTGTCTTTTGTGAGCAAAATGTGTCTTATTGTGTTTAAAATCTACTATTATCAGAATCGACAGATAGCGACCGGTTATTTGACTCTTCGCTGCTTTATGAGAATGTCCGAGTAATTATGCTACTTAATTATGTAAGCTCTTTAAATTCTGCTATTGATATTTGAAACCAATTCTCAACAACCTGTATAGATTTGTCTGACTTCTAGAAAAGTCTACTGAGAGTAGTTCGAATTCCACAACTTTCTTTGAGATTGAGATTTATTGACGAACAGTCTGAAGCGTTTAGTGAAATAGATTTATAATGGACAACCTGCTTGAAAATTTCTTTGGGATTTTGATCCACTTTCTTGGATCATCTTCACTGATCCACCTGCCAACCACGAGTTTGAAAGTAATTTGAAGCACGTTGAACTATGTAATTTAAAGGGTCAAACAAAACAAGGGCGTGAAAGACCACTATATGTATAACAAAGGATTATTTATTCATCTGTGTATCACATTACAGGACTGGCATTCGGATGTCCATAACAATGGGTTGAGGTGACATATAATGAGGGTTATTTTTCTTTCTTAGCAACTAATTCCGGTTGCCTTAATCACATTAAGGATTAACTTATTAAAAGAACATCCTTCCCAGATTAAATAGTGAACAACTTTCTTTACGTGTTACAAGTTAAAAGAATCTACTCTTTAATTGGAAAGGGAACAACCATTTGTACGTGTTTCTTGTTAGAACGACCTACCTTAAATTAGAACTTCAATAACCCTCTGTAAGTGTTTCAAATTAAAAGTTGGAACGATTAGATCTACGTGACTTGTCAATATACCTCAACAACACGATTAATAGCATTTTGTAAGACATCGTACCGACCAGAATTAACCTGCTGTGAAATTTCAATTTTTGTATATTGTTACAACAGACAATAAGGTTCTAAAATAAATACTGCATTCTACAATTATGTATTCATAACTCGTGAGATTCCCCAGCAAGGACTATAAAGATAAAAAAAAACATCCTTTCTTTAACTTAATTTTTATGAATTGGATCATTCTAATGATATGGTTAAATTATGTTAATTATTTATTTATAGAAGTGGCTGCTTTTTACTTCCAGATTTCCTTTGTAAATGCCAAGTTTTTAGTCAACGCAGGGATATTCTTTGCTGGAGGATGTTCAATTTTGTTCGGGTAAGTTTTATTATAATATTTGGTTAAATTTCATAATTAACTGTATAACCTAGGGAAAGATGATTTTACTAATTGTCACAGAAAAAACAACAACAACAAACACGTCAGTAAGTAGCCATGTATTCAAATAAACACATATTTAAATTACTCGTGTTTATTTTTTCCAGTATTCTGAATCTATCTCCTCCCGGAGCAACATTTCTTACATTATCTCTCGTTATAAGGATATTAGAGGCGTTTGGAACATCCGCAATGTTTATTATAAGTTACACCATTATTGGCAGAGAGTTCAACGAACGTAGGGCGACAGCTCTGGTAGGTGGATGAGATTATTGCAGTTTGTAAGTTTTATAAACTTAATGTGTGGCACAACCTCAGTATGCTTCAGTAACAGATAGCTTTACACATATAACAACAGATAAGTAGCTCTAGACATTCAATAACAGCTCAGTGAGGAGTTAACTTCAAGCTAATTCTACCAATATTTTCAAAACTATACAAAGTTTATAAACATGTAAATACTATTCCTTACAGTAAAAGTAATGTCTATTGGTAGTTATCTGTTTAACCAATACAACACGTATTAAACAAGATGATATTTCAGGTAGTTCTAGTATTTACACTGTGAGTGAATTAGGTAATAAAAGGTTTTACAGTATATTATATTATACTATTTTATTGTATTATATTACTTAGGCTACAATCGAAATGTCCTTTGGACTAGGCATCACTATTGGGCCAAGTGTTGGTGGAGTATTATATCAGGTAAGTGATAGTTTATCTATACTTAGATATTTGTTGGTAAAGATATGTTGTTTTATCTGTACTTAGATATTTGTTAGTAAAGACATATTGTTTTATCTATACCTAGATATTTATTAGTAAAGACATACTGTTTTATCTATACCTAGATATTTATTAGTAAAGACATACTGTTTTATCTATACCTAGATATTTATTAGTAAAGACATACTGTTTTATCTATACCTAGATATTTATTAGTAAAGACATACTGTTTTATCTATACCTAGATATTTATTAGTAAAGACATACTGTTTTATCTGTACCTAGATATTTATTAGTAAAGACATGTTGTGTGATTCTAAAGAGAAATAGCGCTGTTAAATATAGCTAGAATTATTTTAGTTTTCGTTACTGAGAATGTCATTCGTAGTTCTTTATTTCACGAACACAGGTGAAATAGATATATTCAGAAACAAGTATACGTTGTTTAATACCTGCTGTAATTCTGTAGTTGTATACGTGTAAACATGCTTTAATTCTGTATCTGTATACGTGTAGTGTACACATCCTTTAATTCTGTAGTCCAATACTTGTACACATTCTTTAATTCTCCAGTTGAATAAGCAGACAAATACTTTAATTCTGTAGTTATATACGTGTACACATTTTTCAATTCTGTATTCTAATACTTGTATACATTCTTTAATTCTGTATTCCAATACTTGTATACATTCTTTAATTCTGTAATTATATACGTGTGTAGATTCTTTAATTTTGTACTCCGATACTTCTACACATTATTTTATTCTGTAGTTATATACGTGTACACATACTTTAATTCTGTAGTTGTAAATGTGGACACATACTTTAATTCTGTAGTTGTAAACGTGTACACATACTTTAATTCTGCACTAGTATACGTGTACACATTGTTTAATTCTGCACTAGTATACGTGTACACATTCTTTAATTCTGTAGATATATACGTGTACAGATTTATTTAATTCTGTAGTCCAGAAATTGTATACATTTCTAAATGCTGTAGTAGTATACGTATATGCATTCTGTAATTGTGTAGTTGCATTCGTGTACACATTCTTTAATTCTGTAGTTGTATATGTGTATATATTTTTGAATTCTGTACTTTTTTACGTGTTCACATTCTTTAATTCTGTAGTTGTATACGTGTACACATTCGTTAATTCTGTAGTTATGTACGTGTAAAGATTCTTTAATTCTCGAGTTATATATGTGTGCACATTTTATAATTCTGTAGTTAGATACGTGTGCACATTTTTTAATTCTGTAGTTGAGTGTATACTTCCACACATTCTATATTTCTCTTGTCAAGGTCTCTTCCATATAACACTCGTAATAAAACATTAAATTATTGCATTTGGTTCCGTAATTGAAGCATGTTACTTCTACATATCCTCCATTTTTATACCGTAACAATATACTATTTTGATACTTTGAAATATTTGTTTTGTTTGTATACGATGTAACATGACTCAACTAATTTGACACTAAAGAGAATACATTGTCAAGATGAACTCGTACAACTGATTTATTAACCAGTACAAGGTCTGTCCAAAAAATACGCGGACTGTTTGAATTGCGCGGCTCCAGTTGGTTCCAGGGGAATCCGCTTGGTGTCGCTAGGTTCGCACAGATCAGCTGATTACGACGCCATTTCTCGATTGCAGATATCTTCATTTGTGTATTAGCTACGCGGTTTTAAGTGAAGTGCGATTTTTCGTTTGGCGGATTTCAGAATGAATGACCTGAAGGAGCAACGACTTGCTGTGAAATTTTGTGTTAAACTTGGAACATCTGCGACTGAAACTTTTGCTATGCTTAACACGGCTTACGGTGATGTTGCTATGAAGCGTACGGCATGTTTCAAGTGGCATGAACGTTTTAAGGATGGTCGAAAGTCCATTGAAGATGATGAGCGTCCTGGACGTCCTTCCACGTTAACTGACAACCCACACGTTGACAAAATCAATACCTTGGTGCGGGCAAATCGACGTCTAACTGTCAGGGAGCTTGCTGAAGAGTGTGGGATATCAATTGGATCTTGTTACGATATTTTGACCGAAAAATTGAAGATGCACCGCATTGCTGCGAAATTTGTGCCTCAGAACTCGTGAGTTTTTGGCCAAACACTCGATCACTCTTCTTCCCCACCCCCCTACTCACCTGACCTTGCTCCTTGCGATTTTTTCTTGTTCCCCAAACTCAAAAGACCCTTGAAAGGAAGATGATTTGAAACGATTCCCGAGATTAAGGCAAATGCGACGAAGGAACTGGAGGACATTACAAAAGAAGCGTACCAGTACTGTTTCAACAAGTGGAAACACCGTTGGGATAAGTGTGTGCGTTGGGGAGGAGAGTACTTTGAAGGGGTCCCAGACCTGTAACTTCTAAATAAAGTACATTTTGTTTTATGACGTCAGTCCGCGTATTTTTTGAACAGCCCTCGTATGTCTCAGGAAAACACATTTTTGTAAGTTACAGACCTATTAAAGAAATTCAGAAAAAAAGCAACATTTCTTTTTTAACCAGGTTGGAGGTTACATGTTGCCATTTTTCGTTCTTGGAGGAATATTGTTACTTTTGGCCTTGATCATGTTATTGTTTTTACCTAACACAGGTAAGGTCAGTCATAACAATATGATTATTAGCATTCAGTTTCACTTGTCAAACAAATGTAAGGTCGCTTATAAGAATATGGTTATCAGCATTTAGTTTACTTATCACACAAATAAATTCAGTTATACCAATACGGTTTCTAGTATTTAGTTTTACTTATCAAACGCAACCAAGATCAATTACAACAATAAGGTGCCTAGTATTTAGTTTTACTTATCAAACACAAGTAAGATTAGTTATAATGATATGGTTATACTAATATAGTTTTACTTATGAAACACAGGTAAGATCTGTTATAACAATATAGTTAAAATGTATTTAGTTGTACTTTTCAAACACAGGTAAGACCAGATACAACAATATAGTTATTATTTAGTCTTAATTGTCAAGCAAAGGTAAGATCAATTTTAAGAATATGGTTATTATTATTTAGTTTTACTTGTCAAATACAGGTAAGATCAGTTATAACAGTATGATTACAATTATTTTGTTTTTTATCACACACAGGTAAAGTCTGATATAACAGTTTGGTTATTGTTGTTTAGATTTACTTGTAAAGCACAGGTAACATCAGATACAACAATATAGTTAATAGTATTTAGTTTTATTTTTTAGACACATGTAAGACCCTTTATAACAATATGGTTATTATTTAATTTGACTTGTTAAAGAAAGGTAAGATAAGTTATAACAATATACTTAGAGGCATCTAGTTGTATTTATGAAATATATCTAAGATCAGTTATAACAATATGGTTACTAGTAATAAGTTTTATTTATCACACACAGGTAAGATCAGTTATAACTGTATGGTTACAAGGATATAGTTTTACTTATGAAACACAGGTAATATCAGTTATAAGAATATGGTTACCTTTATTTAGTTTTACTTATCAAGCATAGGTAATCAATTGTAAAACTATGGTTACTAGTATTTAGTTTTGATAGTCAAACACAAGTAAAATCAATTATCATAATATGGTTATGATGATTTAGTCTTACTTGTCAAACACAGTTAAGATCAGTTATAACAAAATAATTTCTAGTATTTAGTTTTACTTGTCAAACACGAGTAAGATCAGTCATAACAATATAGTTATTAGTATTAAGATTTCCTTTTTAAACATATGTAAGATCAATTATAAAAATATTGTTATTAGCATTTAGTTTTACTAAACAAACTTCAGTAACATCTGTTATCAAAATATGTTTACAAGCATTTAGTGTAACTTGTCAAAGAAAAGTAAGATCACTTACAACAACATGGTTACTGGTATTCATTTTCACTTGTCAAACACAGGTAAGATCAGTTATAACAGTATGGCTATTAGTATTTAGTTTTACTTATCAAACACAGAAAAAACAGTTATAGCTACATGGTTACTGGTATTTAGTTTTACTTATGAAAGACAGGAAAGATCGGTTATAAGAGAATATAGTTTCTTGTATTTATGTTTACTTATCACACATAGGTAGGATCAGTTATAAAAATATGGTTAATTGTGTTCAGTTTTACTTGTAAAACACAGGTAACATCAGTTATAACAATATCGTTATTAATATTTCGTTTTACTTATCAAGCATGTTTAAGATTAGTTATAACAATATGTTTACTAGCATTTAGTTCTACTTATCAAACACTGCGAAGATCATTTATAACAATATGGGTACTAGCATTTTGTTTTATTTATCTCACACAGGTAAAGTCAGTTATAACATAATAATTATTAGTATTTAGTTTTACTCATCACACTAAGATAAATTTAGTTATAAAAATATGGTTAGTAATGTTTAGTTTTTGTTATTACACACACGTAAGATCAGTTATAACATTATCTCTGTTACTATTTAGTTTTACTTAACACACAATGGTAAGATCACTTATAACAATATGGTTTTCAATTATATATTTATTTTTATAAAACACAGGTAAGATCACTTATAACAATATGGTTAGAAGTATTTAGTTTTATGTGTGAATCAAGGGTAAACTCAGTCATAACAATATGGTTTCTGGTAGTAAGTTTTACTTCTCAAACAAAGGTAAGATCAGTTTTAACTTTATGGTTATTGGTATTTTGTTTTACTTATCAAACACTGGTAAAATCACTTATCATAATATGGTTATTATTGTGTAGTTTCACTCATGAAACACATGGATGATCAGTTACAACTATACCATTACTAGTATTTAGTTTTCATTATCAAACACAGGTAAAATAAGTTATATCAATATGATTATTAGTGTTTAATTTTACTTATCATACACAAGTAAGATAGGTTATAACAATATGGTTATTAGTATTTAGTTGTACTTTTCAAACACAGGTAAAACCATATACAACAATATGGTTATTAGTTAGTGTCAATTGTCAAACAAAGGTAAGATCAGTTTAACATTATGCTTCTCAGCATTTAGTTTTACTTATCAAACACAGGTAAGGTCAGTCATAATAACATGGTTACTAGTACTGAGTTTTACTTGTCAAAAACAGGTAAGATCAATTAAAACAATATAGTTACTAGTATTTATTTTTTGTTGTCGAACATATTTAAATTCAGTTTTAAAAAATGGTTATTAGTATTTAGTTTAGCTTATAACATACTGGTAAGATCAGTTATAAAACTATGGTTACTAATATTTAGTTTTACTTATCACAATCATATAAGATCAATTATAACAATATGGTTCCTACTATTTAATTTCAGTTATGAGAGGCCAGAATGATCAGTTATAACAATATAGTTACTTGTATTTAGTTTTACTTATGAAACACAGGTAAATTCAGTTATAACAATATGGTTATTAGTGTTTAGTTTTCATTATCACACACACGTAAGATCAGTTATAGCATTATCGCTGTTACTATTTAGTTTTACTTACACACAATGATAAAATCAGTTATAACAATATGGTTTTCAATTATTTAGTTTTTATTAGAAAACACAGGTAAGATCACTTATAGCAATATGGTTACCAGTATTTAGTTTCACTTGTGAAACAAGGGTAAACTCAGTTATAACAATATGGTTATTAGTATTTAGTTTTACTTGTCAAACAAAGGTAAGGTCATTTACAAGAATATGATTGTTATTAGTTAGTTTTACAAAGGTAAGATCAGTTATAACAATATGGTTACAATTATTTAGTTTTACTTGTTAAACACAGGTAGTATTACTTATGACAATATGGTTGTTATTGTTTAGTATTACTTGTTAAACACATGTAATGTTAGTTGTAACAATAGTGTTATTAGTATTTAGTATTTTTATATCACACAGGTAAATTCAGTTATAACAATATTGTTATTAGCATTTAGTTTTACTTATACATAGGTAAGATCAGTCATAACAATATTGTTACTAGTATTTAGTTTTATTTATGAAACACAAGTAAGATCAGTTATAACAGTATCATTATCAGTATTTAGTTATCAAACACAGGTAAGATTAGTTATAACACTGTGGTTGTAATTATTTAGTTTTACTTATCAAACTCATGTAAGATCAATTATACCAATATGGCAATTGGTATTTAGTTTTACTTGCCAATTACAGGTAAGATCAGTTAGAACAACATGGTTACTAGAATGTTCTTTTACTTATCACACACAGGTGGGATCAATTATAACAATATGGGTATTAGTATTTAGTTTTTATTGTCAAACACAGGTAGCATCAATTATAAGAAAATGTTTATTAGTGTTTAGTCTCTTTTGTCACACAAAGGTAGATCAGTAAAAAGAATAATGTTATTAGTAATTAGTTTTACTTTTCGCCTAGGTACTACAGTTATAACAATAATTTTAGTAATATTTAGTTTTTCTTATCACACACAAGTAAGATCATTTTTTAAAAATTATGTTTGGTAGTATTTTTTTATTGGTGAAACACAGGTAATATCAATTGTAACAATGTTGTTATTAATATTTTTTTACTTATCACACAAGTAAGATCAGTCATAACATTAAGGCTGTTAGTATTTAGTTTTATTTATCAAACACAGGTAAGATCAGTTTTAACAATATGGTCATTAGTATTTAGTTTCACTCATCAAAAACAGGTAAAATCAGTTATAGGAATATGTTTACTGTATTTAGTATTACTTATCACACACTGGTAAGATCAGTTATAATAATATAGTCATTATGATTTCTTTTACTTATCAAACAGAGGTAAGATAAGTGATAACAATATTGTTTTTAGAATTTAGATTTATTTATCAAACACAGGTATGATCAGTTATAACAATGTGGTTACTAGTATTTAGTTTAACTTATCACAAATAGGTAAGATCGGTTATAACAATATGGTTATTAGTACTTGGTTTTACTTGTCAAACACAAGTCATATCAGTTATAACAATATAGTTACTAGTGCTTAGTTTCATTTATCCAAGATAGGTAAGTTCAATTGTAATAAAATGTTTATTAGTATTTAGTTTTACTTATTAACACAGGTAAGATCAGTTATAAGAATATGGTAACTGGTATTTACCTTTACTTATCACACACTGTTAAATTCAGTTATACCAGTACTGCTGCTACTATTTAGTGTGACTTATCACACACAGGTAAGATCTGTTATAACAATATGGATAGTGGTATTTAGTTTTACTTATCGCTCACAGGTATGATCGGTTATAACATTATGGTTACTAGTATTTGTTTTATTTATCATACACAGGTAACATTACTTATGATAATATGGCTATTATTATTTAGTTTAACTTGTCAAACACAGTTAATGATAGTTATAACAATATGGCTATTAGTATTGAGTTTTTTATATCACACAAGTAAATTCAGTTATAAAAATATTGTTACTTATTATACACAAGCAAGATCAGTTATAACAATATCGTTATTAGTATTTAGTTTTAGTTATCAAACACAGGTAAGATTAATTAAAACAATGTGGTTATAATTATTTAGTTTTACTTATCAAACTAATGTAAGATCAGTTGTACCAATATGGTGATGGGTATTTAGCTTTACTTATCACACATACGTCAGGTCGCTTATAACAATATGATTTATGGTATTTACTTTTACTTGTCAAACATAGGTAAGATCAGTTAGAACAACATGGCTACTAGTATTCAATTTTACTTAACAAACACATTTAAGATGAGTTATAACAATATGGCTACTGTCATTCAATTTTACTTATGAGAATCTGGTAAGATAGTTTATAACAATATGGTTAGTGGTATTCATTTTCGTGACTATATGTACTCTGAGATTTCAAAATCGTTTTATAATAATGTAGTTATCTTTTGTATAATACGATTTTTGTTTTAAATTGTTTATTATTGAGATTTTCTTTCTTTTTTAATTTTTTAGATTGTACAACTCAAGGCACAGGAAGTAACTTTTTAAAGATTATTCTAAACTTTACATTTCTGGTGAATATGATGAATGTATTAACAGGACTTCTTTTTATGGGTTTTAATGAAGCAACACTGGAGCCACACATCAGAAAAGTATTTTATTTCATTTATATTTCTTTTTCTGTTATTTTAAATAAAACCATATGCAATAAGAAAATAATTTTGATTAGTTTATTAACACCTTACAGATGTTTTTCATATTTGTTTGACCTTATGTGCAAAGTTTTTGAGAACAATTAATCTTTAACATAACCTAATAAAGGCATTGTGAGCAGCAACATAAGATTTCGTGAAAATAACTGAGTCATAAATCCTTCCTTTTGCGCATATATTTCATGATTTAAGGGACAATTTTTAACTCTGTTTCTGTAAGAAGTTTTATCTCACAATTTCCTCATTTTGTTGTATCTTTAGTTATTGTTAATGTTTTAATTCTCACAGAATAACATGTTTTAAGTTTGTTGTAAAGGCTTTCATGACAATTTTTCAATTAATCTGAAATCTATATTTTCTCCTATTGCACTCTCATGTTGTAGTATCGATTGGTTTTTATTCTATTTCATTTTCTTTATGTTTCTGTTCCCCAAATGATAAATTGGACTTGATTCATTTTGTTATTTGAAGGTCTTACCGTATCTGATAGATTGGCTTGGTTCTATTTTGTTATTTTAAAAAACTAGCTGTTAGGTTTGTTGTTGTTTTTTCTAGTTGTTGTTGTTCAGAGTTTGTTTTATGAGTGTAAGGTTGTTTTTAATTCTGTTTTATTAACTTATATTTTCTTTCCCGATTGATATCTTGGATTTCATTCTTTTTTTTAATTTTATACCTCCTTTCCCGACTGTTAGATTGATTGTGATTCTATTTCCTTCATAATTTTACTTCTCGCTTTTTTTATATGCAAAAACGGCTTGTTTGGGCTGAGAAAACACTTTACATAGAAGAGCGAACAACGTTTCGACCTTCTTCGGTCATCGTCAGGTTCACAAAGAAAGAGGTAACTGACCGGAAGCTGACCACATGTTTGAAAGGGGTTGTGTAACTGTGTGTCGAAATGTAGAGGGCGGTATTAGATGTTTGAATATATAATTTTATTTATTATATTAATATAGGTATAAAGGCGTTCCTTTATATTGGTTTATTTTGGGTTTAAGTTGTTGTATAAGTAAGGCTTCTTTAATTTTACGTTTGTTTATGTTTGTTTCTTTATTTAGTATTTGAGTGTTTTCTATGGTTATGTTGTGTTTATTTGACTTGCAGTGTTCGAAAACGTGTGAAGGTGACTTTTTATGTTCTTTGAATCTGGTTTCCATTTTTCTACTTGTTTCTCCAATATAGAAGTCGTGGCAGTTATCACATTGTATTTTATAAATAATGTTGGTGTGGTGTTTGTCAGTGTAGTTTTTACATAGTATAGACCTCAGTTTTGTGCCGGGTTTTTTGAGTGTTTTCTCAGCCCAAACGAGCCGTTTTTGCATATAAATTTCTCAACAAGTGGGTTTCTCGTCATCACTGACTTCTCGCTTTTATTCCCACTGTCCCTTTTATAAAGTCCCCTAAAATAAGTTTTGTTGTTTTGCCAAGTAGAATGAAGATATCATAAATATAAGTGATAATATTTTTAAATCTTATTATATCGCAGGTGGGTTAAACTATTTATATTAATCAAACTAAATTATTAACCTGAAATATTTAGTTAGTAATTAATATGAAGTACTATCCATATTAGACACTATAATTACGTAAATTTTTATCTGTATCGTCAAAACAGAGTAATTCACTTTTTTCTGATAATTCTGTATTATATTCTTGTATTCATGATAAAGACGTTCTACGACATTTTGGTATTTCTGATAAAGTAATTCTGTAACATATTCTTATATTTATGACGACGTTGTTAATAAAGTATTTTTACAATTATAATGAAGCGATCTTTTAAACCACATTTTACATTTCTGTTGAATTTATTTTGTAAGTATAGTTGTACTCGTACGTATATCTGGAGACATGATTTAGTGTTTTTGCCAATACGCGTACAACGTTGAATACTGTTACACAACTGTTAAATTGACATTTATCTATATTTATTACATAACTTAAATATCTAATATTTACATTTTTAGGCCTAAGTTATCTATCCGTAGAAGAAAATTCTTATATTTGCAATTGATGTGTTTTAATATAGAAATTACAAATTCTATTGTTTGTGTTATTTCCAAACAGTTCTATTTGCAGCCATCAATTGTAGGCCTATTTTTTCTCGTGAGTGGTGGATGTTATGCAATTGGTACATTGTGCTGGGGTCATATGTCTGACAAAGTTGTAAGTAAACACTTAATATTTTAACCTTCGAATTCATCTCAAAACTTTCATAAAAAAGTATATTACTATACCATGGTCGCCCTCCGCCAGTACAGCAGTATGTCTACTGATTTACAACGCTAAAATCAGGGGTTCGATTCCCCTTGTTGGGCTCAGTAGATAGACCGATGTGGCTTTGCTATAAGAAAACACACACATACCATGGTCACATACATGTTCTCGAACTTTAACAATCATAAGCTAGTGTGGGGCTGTAGCATATGTTATAAAGGGGCCCGAAATTAAAAAAAACAACAAAACAAAAACATATAAATATTAAAACACGTAAGTTTTTAACTTACATAGTAAAATATTTTTTTTTCATACAGTCAGATAATACGAGAAATATGTCTGACATTTCAATAATAGTTTACTTCCATGTACGTAACAATTTCAAACGTCAAACAGTGGCAGCGCCAGGATATTTTCGTTAGGGGGGGGCTGAGGTAAACTGTGGAGGGGCTTCCCAAAATGCCATCAATATGAAGTATAGATGATAAATTATAATAATGTAAATACCAAGGTACATTTCAGAAAAGTGTGCTATTTTTAACTGCGTTTTCTATGAAGTTTTCATTGAAAACTCATACTCTGATTAATAATTCATTATTACAAATTAGAAATAATCTGTTTATGAAAATATGCGTATGTGTAAAAGAGGAAGTGTTTTCCATAATTTATGAATATATGTAGGTGAGAATATTGGGGGGGGGGCTGAGGGGTTTGGCTCATCTCAAGCACCCCAACTCCCCCCCCCTGGTGCCGTTTATTTGTGGATAACCTAATGCTTGAACAATATCAATAGACATAAAAATAACCCTACAGTAGAATACGTGAACAATATCATTGTATGAAAAAAATAAAAATATACTTGAAAACAATTCAACAACACCTGACGTCATCAAAATGGTCAGAAGTTATTATTTATAAAGTATTAATACAAAATACAATACAAATAACTCTTTAAAACATCTTAAAGTTCAATAATTACTTTTAATAAAACAAGTTTAACAAATGCATATTCTCACAGTACGAAACAATAGTAATTAATACTTATTTAAACCATTTAGTATAGATACAATAGTAAATTAGAACATAACAAAAACTTGAAAGATGATATTCAAAGAAATACAATTTATATTAGTAGAAACACAGTATTTATAACACTAATACAGATCAAAACCTTAATGTACTTTAAATTTACTTTGCTAAATACCTACGAATGCACTTGTTTAGCATTAAAGATAAAAATAACACTTTAACACAGACAATTATATTTCGTAATAAATATTGATTCAGAATAATGTGTCGTAACTCAGTTCAGCTTCACAATACAAGCAAAAATAACTGATAAATCATGGGCTTGTGTAGGTGATATTTATATACAAGTTACCTACGAAGAAAGACAAAGTTTACAAAAGGAGAAAGGAAAGTACATAGTACTAATCGATTTGTAGTAGTTCTGTTTATCGAGTAGGTGACGTCTCCCCTAACTGATCCTAGCTCTTGGCTGTGGTACTGTGTAAGTGAAGACTCTCTAACTTGTCTCGGCTGTGGGGTGTGGTGCTAAGAAATTTCCGTTTGTAAAATACTCAGAAAGCTAATTAAGTATTTTAGGAAAGTGTTTACATCAAAAATGCTTTCTTTCCAAATTTATATTGAGAAGAGTTATGAAGAAATTCGACCTGTTTTCCGTTACTAAATAGATACGTGTTTTAAGCAGAGACATCCCGCCACACACAGACACACACATCACTATTTCGAGGCCAGTCTGTACTTGTAATTAGTAGTATCCTGGTAATGAAAAAGCGGTTTTAACAGTTATGTGGAGATAATGTGTTTGAAAAATATCAAACAGTAACAGAAAAAAAATACTAAAAGACTGAAAGAAACGATGATATGAAACAAACTACTACAAATTACTGATTGTTTTTCACAAAGTTTGATACTGCTATTTATTTATTTTGGTTTTTTGTATTGAACAAAGAACAGAAAGATATAGAACAAAACAATTCGGAACACATGTTATACAAATATTGTTTTTTCAAAGTGATCTGGATAACAAATCAGATGAAACCGATACAACCATTGAAGTTAAACCTAAGATTTGTCATAAATAAATACACATACTTGACGTCGTCGTTGCAACATTAACTTAAAACCGTGAAAACATTCCAAAATTTATTTAATATAAATTACTTAGCGTTTCACATTTTACAAATTAAACATGTTGAGTCCTGGCTAATAAATCCTGTTTTCGTTTTTCTTATTGTAGCCTCACTCTCGTGTTCCACTTCTGGTTTCAAGTTTTATTTGTGTATTAGCCTTGTTGTTTATTGGTCCTGTCCCGTTTATTCCGCTGGACACGTAAGTTCTTTTTTCATTTTTATATGTGGCTAAAAACATGATTTATATTTACTGTTTTATTAATTTTATAACTGGATAGTATATAACATTTTCTGTAATTTATTTTATCTGTTAAATACACTGTTGTTATTCTTATTTGCAGCTCCATCTGGTTGGTGATTTTATGTCAAGTATTTATTGGAATAGGTTCTGCTGGCAAGTTGGTTGCGGGATACAATTCTTCATTGACAAACGCAATGTAAGTGTAGATTATTAAGTGTGTTATTCAAGTTAACGTAAGAACTGACGTCAGTATCTATAGTGTGTTCTTCAAGTAAACTTAAGAATTGACATCAATATCTATAATGTGTTCTTCAAGTTAAGGAAAGAACTGACGTCAGTATCTATATAACGTTTAGTGTGTTCAGTTTTACGTCTGAAACATCGTCAGTATCCATAGTAAGTTAACAATGAAATAAAAAAAAACCTTTATCTCGAGCTGTAACTGAGAGTTTCCCCTAAAGAAGAAGGTCCATATTTCGAATGTGCTCGGCTTGTAGAGTTTTTTTTATTGTATTTCTATCAAGACTTCTTGAACCGAAGTGTTTTTCTAACATCAACTAGGAAGTTAAGTGTGTTCTTCAAGTCAACATAAGAACTGACGTCAGTATTTATAGTAATTTATGTATGTTTTTAAAGTGAACATAAGAATAACCATAAATTAATAATAATAATAATAATAACTGAAAATAACAAGGCTTAAAACTACCAGAAATGTGTTTTAAATAAACTAAACGAACTTGTTATTTCAGATCACGAGGATTTCCCAATGACGCCACAACTATGGCAGTAATTACTGGAGTGTTTAGTGCGGTACTTGCGATTGGGTAGGTAAAGTGTTAAATATTATATTGATGAAAATTGATTTCCTTTTCTAGTTCTTCATACGATATATTTAATTAAGATATCCTTATTTATTCCGATTTAGCGGTTTTGTCGGACCGTCACTAGGCGGAGTTTTATTAGATAACATTGGCTACGAGAATGGAACATGCGTATTACTGGGACTGGAAATGACAATTGTAAGTTTTCATTGAGAATTTGTCTAAAACGTATATATATATATATATATATCTGCTATTAGTTGTGAATATACATATATCAAGTTACTTGCCCTAAAACAACTCACAACTAGGGAGACCAGACGTCCCGTGTTTGGTAGCTTGTCCAGGAAAGAGCTTTATGATAAAGACATTAAAACTATCAGGCACGTAGAACCGCGAATGTTGTATCAGGTACTCATGAACCCGAGTGTGAATGTGGAGGCAGTGAAAACACTACACATTCTTGTAGTGAATTTCATAAATTTATAATGAAAGGAAAACAGAACTCCGTTAAATCCATTCTTTACAAAACTGTGCCCAGAATGTTTGAATGTAATACCGGAAACTAAATGTAGTATGTTTAATGATGTCGTGGGTTCTTAAATAAACTTATAAAGACAAGTAGGGACCGATGTGTACGTAACCTAAATCGTTGTAGTGATACAGAAAGTTTTAATGCAACCACAATTCTTAGGGCAAGAAAGTAAACATTACAAAAACTGAATTTAAAAAAAATCATGCTTTATAAAAATCACTGTAATCATGTTAGTCTAAGCCAAAGTAGGAATATTTTCACATTTGAAGTAATTCTGTTTTTTGTAATTTGGACGTGCTTGTTTCGATGTAAATTTATAACATCAAAACTTTCTATATTACTGCAGCTTGCATGGTTACATATTTACTGATCCATACTTGTTAAGCTAAAATAAACGTTTTTTTTTGTTCTTGTTTGTTTCTCTTTCTATCAGCTATATTTTGCACTAACGTGGGACGAGCCCATATCTGATTCGATTTTATTACTCATTAAAATTTCTTCTAACTTACCCTCAATTTTAATTACCCAAACTAGGGCATACACTACTACCATTTTCAGTATAAGAAAGGAATTCGACTGATAAATTTAGTCATTTTTTGTACGCTTATCTGGAAAAATTACTTTATTACTAAGATAAAAATATGTTAAAATAGAATAATTTTGATTCACCCACAATGTCACTCTCTCTCCAGTTGTTTCTGAACGTTGCTCATATTTTCTGGTACAATCTATGCAGAAGAAGAGATGTATCGGACGACATGGTTCCTATCGTGGCAGCTGACTGAATTAAAAATCATCTGATTAAAATGTAGCAGATTAATCAGTTGTCACAATTATATATTAGGTGTGTAAGGATTATTCTACTACTGTATACATCATATAAGATGTACAGTGAATTGATTTCGTTTTTATTATGAATAAAACTGCTTTGGACAGACACAAAGTTGTTACTGCTGGATGTGAAAACATCCTCAGAGCAACGTTCTTACTACTGAATGTAGTAACATACTTAAAACAACGTTCTTATTATTGAATGTAGTAGCATCTTCAAATCTATTACGTTTCATTTGTTATTAAAAGTTTATTTTTTTCCCATTTAATGTTAGGTTAAGGATTAAATCTTACAGTTGTCATGAACATGTGGTTTCTCCAATTATGCCACGCTTTCACCAAACATACACTTAACAATAACAAACTACCTCGTAAGCATACACTTAAAATAAGAACTAGTCAAGGCGACGACTTTTGAAGAGTAAATCAGGTAGTCAAACGGTGCCAAAAAAGACTCTCCAAGTAGTCGCTAAAATCGATGACTACCTAATATGACTATTAAATATTAGTCATTTTTACTATTGTGTAGTCGGAAAATAGTCAGGTGATGGTGATACCTGGCAGGTAATAAATTTGACTGCTTTGTGATAGTCGTTATGACTTTCGTTAGGTAGTCATTCTGACCAATGCTGACTACCTGACAATAGTCTCATTGCCTACCTGCAAACCACTACAGAGTAGTTATGACATAGTTAGTGTGACCCTATTCGTCCAAGGAGCGGTTGTCATTATTTGTCATTATGACCATCCATTAAGAACGGACTGTTGTCATTATGACTATCCAATGACCATGGAAGATAAGTTATGTTGACCCGGTTAGGACCACCTCTGCAATGTCACTGTTAGGCAAAGAGACAATCTTCAGTCAGTTGTGGTCAGCAGAACCGTCACTGAGTAGTCAACCCCGCATCCATCTAATGATTCAACCTAAGTCCGAGTAACCTGCCACCATCCTGAAAAATATAAAATGCATTTTAGCAGCACCATTTTTATTCTAAACTGAACACAAGTGTACATCAATATACATGTACAAAAATAAAATTCAAAATGCAGCAACAATTTGAAAATAAACAACTGAACTTTACATTTGGTTTTTAAAAATTCACCCTGGATCAAATACACATGACAAGTTACTATTACCAGATCTAATATAATCTTATGGCTTTGAACACTTTCCTCTTCCTTTACTTTTGGACGTTTTGACAGATTTCCCGCTGCTATGTTTTTTGACATTCAAGAGATAAAGAACTGAAGAACACATCTGTCTGTATCTTTATCAGATTTGGTAATTTTTCTGGTCTCATCATAGAGCTTCAGAACAACTCTTTCAACAAAGTTGAAAGTTTTCTTGAGTTTTGTTGGAAATGCAAAGTTGAAGATATAAAACTCCCTATATACATAGTAAATGCTTCCACAAAATCTTCAGTGGCACAGATATCAAAGCCATCAACATATAACTTGAATTCCTGATCACAAAACTGAGAAATTGAACTACATTGAATGTAAAACCACTCTCAGCAAGTTCCCTAACTTCAGTACCCATCATGATACTTTCACTTTCTTTTAGAAGAAAAGGGATACCAAGAAGGGCAATACTAGATGTAACATCAGGCATGTGCGAGAACTGTTTCATAAGAAATGCTAGCAATGGATTATTTTCTGGTGATATGTTTCTGTCCTGCAGGTAAGAATTTACTGAGTCCTTATATTGAGAAAGTTGGACACTCCTTTTTCTGCATCATTTCCTAGCGGTTTAAATTCATTCAATATCTTTGCTGGTGATGCCACAAGTAAGGATAATGCTCTATAAGTTCATTGACAGGAGTGTTGTCAATGACCAGTTTCCTACGATCATGCAGAGTTTTGTCCATAAGCAAGTCTACTTTACAAAATCACCCCTTTTTTATGCAATGTAGACGACTTTTCATCCATTCCTTGTGTTTTCGGTGGAAGTTTCATCTTCCCCAACTGGCTTTTTACGTAAGTATTGCTTTAATCCATATAGCCTCTGTTCTGAGATGTGGCTTAGAGATGGGGTTTCATCTGTTGCAGTTTTCGTCTATTTTTTTCTTTCTTGGACTATAGGCAATGATGAATCCTTCCGCTTTCTATTATTCTGGAATTTCTGACGAAGTCTCATCCTCCACAGCTCCTGCAATTAGAATTGACAGAATTAGTTCTATTGAGAATGAGTAACAAAACTGCCCTGGTATAACTATAATTATTTTAAACAGTATTTCTTTTAAACCACTTTTGGCATTTCCAGGTTTAATCTGAGAAACTGAAAGTCTTACACATACGAGGGCTGTTCAAAAAATACGCGGACTGACGTCATAAAACAAAATGTACTTTAGTTAGAAGTTACAGGTCTGGGGCCCCTTCAAAGTACTCTCCTCCCCAACGCACACACTTATCCCAACGGTGTTTCCACTTGTTGAAACAGTCCTGGTACGCTTCTTTTGTAATGTCCTCCAGCTCCTTCATCGCATTTGCCTTAATCTCGGGAATCGTCTCAAATCATCTTCCTTTCAAGGGTCTTTTGAGTTTGGGGAACAAGAAAAAATCGCAAGGAGCAAGGTCAGGTGAGTAGGGGGGTGGGGAAGAACAGTGATCAGTGTTTGGCCAAAACTCACGAGTTCTGAGGGCTGAATTTCGTAGCAACGCGGTGCATCTTCAATTTTTCGGTCAAAATCTCGTAACAAGATCCAACTGATATCCCACACTCTCCAGCAAGCTCCTGACAGTCAGGCGTCGATTTTCCCGCACCAGGGTGTTGATTTTGTCGACGTGTTGGTCGTCAGTTGACGTGGAAGGACGTCCAGGACGCTCATCATCTTCAATGGACTGTCGACCATCCTTAAAACGTTCATGCCACTTGAAACATGCCGTACACTTCATAGCAACGGCACCGTAAGCCGTGTTAAGCATAGCAAAAGTTTCAGTCGCAGATTTTTCAAGTTTAACACAAAATTTCACAGCAAGTCGTTGCTCCTTCAGGTCATTCATTCTGAATATACATATATCAAGTTACTTGCCTAAAACAACTCACAACTAGGGAGACCAGACGTCCCGTGTTTGGTAGCTTGTCCAGGAAAGAGCTTTATGATAAAGACATTAAAACTATCAGGCACGTAGAACCGCGAATGTTGTATCAGGTACTCATGAACCCGAGTGTGAATGTGGAGGCAGTGAAAACACTACACATTCTTGTAGTGAATTTCATAAATTTATAATGAAAGGAAAACAGAACTCCGTTAAATCCATTCTTTACAAAACTGTGCCCAGAATGTTTGAATGTAATACCGGAAACTAAATGTAGTATGTTTAATGATGTCGTGGGTTCTTAAATAAACTTATAAAGACAAGTAGGGACCGATGTGTACGTAACCTAAATCGTTGTAGTGATACAGAAAGTTTTAATGCAACCACAATTCTTAGGGCAAGAAAGTAAACATTACAAAAACTGAATTTAAAAAAAATCATGCTTTATAAAAATCACTGTAATCATGTTAGTCTAAGCCAAAGTAGGAATATTTTCACATTTGAAGTAATTCTGTTTTTTTGTAATTTGGACGTGCTTGTTTCGATGTAAATTTATAACATCAAAACTTTCTATATTACTGCAGCTTGCATGGTTACATATTTACTGATCCATACTTGTTAAGCTAAAATAAACGTTTTTTTTTGTTCTTGTTTGTTTCTCTTTCTATCAGCTATATTTTGCACTAACGTGGGACGAGCCCATATCTGATTCGATTTTATTACTCATTAAAATTTCTTCTAACTTACCCTCAATTTTAATTACCCAAACTAGGGCATACACTACTACCATTTTCAGTATAAGAAAGGAATTCGACTGATAAATTTAGTCATTTTTTGTACGCTTATCTGGAAAAATTACTTTATTACTAAGATAAAAATATGTTAAAATAGAATAATTTTGATTCACCCCACAATGTCACTCTCTCTTCCAGTTGTTTCTGAACGTTGCTCATATTTTCTGGTACAATCTATGCAGAAGAAGAGATGTATCGGACGACATGGTTCCTATCGTGGCAGCTGACTGAATTAAAAATCATCTGATTAAAATGTAGCAGATTAATCAGTTGTCACAATTATATATTAGGTGTGTAAGGATTATTCTACTACTGTATACATCATATAAGATGTACAGTGAATTGATTTCGTTTTTATTATGAATAAAACTGCTTTGGACAGACACAAAGTTGTTACTGCTGGATGTGAAAACATCCTCAGAGCAACGTTCTTACTACTGAATGTAGTAACATACTTAAAACAACGTTCTTATTATTGAATGTAGTAGCATCTTCAAATCTATTACGTTTCATTTGTTATTAAAAGTTTATTTTTTTCCCATTTAATGTTAGGTTAAGGATTAAATCTTACAGTTGTCATGAACATGTGGTTTCTCCAATTATGCCACGCTTTCACCAAACATACACTTAACAATAACAAACTACCTCGTAAGCATACACTTAAAATAAGAACTAGTCAAGGCGACGACTTTTGAAGAGTAAATCAGGTAGTCAAACGGTGCCAAAAAGACTCTCCAAGTAGTCGCTAAAATCGATGACTACCTAATATGACTATTAAATATTAGTCATTTTACTATTGTGTAGTCGGAAAATAGTCAGGTGATGGTGATACCTGGCAGGTAATAAATTTGACTGCTTTATGATAGTCGTTATGACTTTCGTTAGGTAGTCATTCTGACCAATGCTGACTACCTGACAATAGTCTCATTGCCTACCTGCAAACCACTACAGAGTAGTTATGACATAGTTAGTGTGACCCTATTCGTCCAAGGAGCGGTTGTCATTATTTGTCATTATGACCATCCATTAAGAACGGACTGTTGTCATTATGACTATCCAATGACCATGGAAGATAAGTTATGTTGACCCGGTTAGGACCACCTCTGCAATGTCACTGTTAGGCAAAGAGACAATCTTCAGTCAGTTGTGGTCAGCAGAACCGTCACTGAGTAGTCAACCCCGCATCCATCTAATGATTCAACCTAAGTCCGAGTAACCTGCCACCATCCTGAAAAAATATAAAATGCATTTTAGCAGCACCATTTTATTCTAAACTGAACACAAGTGTACATCAATATACATGTACAAAAATAAAATTCAAAATGCAGCAACAATTTGAAAATAAACAACTGAACTTTACATTTGGTTTTTAAAAATTCACCCTGGATCAAATACACATGACAAGTTACTATTACCAGATCTAATATAATCTTATGGCTTTGAACACTTTCCTCTTCCTTTACTTTTGGACGTTTTGACAGATTTCCCGCTGCTATGTTTTTTGACATTCAAGAGATAAAGAACTGAAGAACACATCTGTCTGTATCTTTATCAGATTTGGTAATTTTTCTGGTCTCATCATAGAGCTTCAGAACAACTCTTTCAACAAAGTTGAAAGTTTTCTTGAGTTTTGTTGGAAATGCAAAGTTGAAGATATAAAACTCCTATATACATAGTAAATGCTTCCACAAAATCTTCAGTGGCACAGATATCAAAGCCATCAACATATAACTTGAATTCCTGATCACAAAAACTGAGAAATTGAACTACATTGAATGTAAAAACCACTCTCAGCAAGTTCCCTAACTTCAGTACCCATCATGATACTTTCACTTTCTTTTAGAAGAAAAGGGATACCAAGAAGGGCAATACTAGATGTAACATCAGGCATGTGCGAGAACTGTTTCATAAGAAATGCTAGCAATGGATTATTTTCTGGTGATATGTTTCTGTCCTGCAGGTAAGAATTTACTGAGTCCTTATATTGAGAAAGTTGGACACTCCTTTTTCTGCATCATTTCCTAGCGGTTTAAATTCATTCAATATCTTTGCTGGTGATGCCACAAGTAAAGGATAATGCTCTATAAGTTCATTGACAGGAGTGTTGTCAATGACCAGTTTCCTACGATCATGCAGAGTTTTGTCCATAAGCAAGTCTACTTTACAAAAATCACCCCTTTTTTATGCAATGTAGACGACTTTTCATCCATTCCTTGTGTTTTCGGTGGAAGTTTCATCTTCCCCAACTGGCTTTTTACGTAAGTATTGCTTTAATCCATATAGCCTCTGTTCTGAGATGTGGCTTAGAGATGGGGTTTCATCTGTTGCAGTTTTCGTCTATTTTTTTCTTTCTTGGACTATAGGCAATGATGAATCCTTCCGCTTTCTATTATTCTGGAATTTCTGACGAAGTCTCATCCTCCACAGCTCCTGCAATTAGAATTGACAGAATTAGTTCTATTGAGAATGAGTAACAAAACTGCCCTGGTATAACTATAATTATTTTAAACAGTATTTCTTTTAAACCACTTTTGGCATTTCCAGGTTTAATCTGAGAAACTGAAAGTCTTACACATACGAGGGCTGTTCAAAAAATACGCGGACTGACGTCATAAAACAAAATGTACTTTAGTTAGAAGTTACAGGTCTGGGGCCCCTTCAAAGTACTCTCCTCCCCAACGCACACACTTATCCCAACGGTGTTTCCACTTGTTGAAACAGTCCTGGTACGCTTCTTTTGTAATGTCCTCCAGCTCCTTCATCGCATTTGCCTTAATCTCGGGAATCGTCTCAAATCATCTTTCTTTCAAGGGTCTTTTGAGTTTGGGGAACAAGAAAAAATCGCAAGGAGCAAGGTCAGGTGAGTAGGGGGGTGGGGAAGAAGAGTGATCGAGTGTTTGGCCAAAAACTCACGAGTTCTGAGGCACAAATTTCGCAGCAATGCGGTGCATCTTCAATTTTTCGGTCAAAATATCGTAACAAGATCCAATTGATATCCCACACTCTTCAGCAAGCTCCCTGACAGTTAGACGTCGATTTGCCCGCACCAAGGTGTTGATTTTGTCGACGTGTGGGTTGTCAGTTAACGTGGAAGGACGTCCAGGACGCTCATCATCTTCAATGGACTTTCGACCATCCTTAAAACGTTCATGCCACTTGAAACATGCCGTACGCTTCATAGCAACATCACCGTAAGCCGTGTTAAGCATAGCAAAAGTTTCAGTCGCAGATTTTACAAGTTTAACACAAAATTTCACAGCAAGTTGTTGCTCCTTCAGGTCATTCATTCTGAAATCCGCCAAACGAAAAAATCGCACTTCACTTAAAACCGCGTAGCTAATACACAAATGAAGATATCTGCAATCGAGAAATGGCGTCGTAATCAGCTGATCTGTGCGAACCTAGCGACACCAAGCGGATTCCCCTGGAACCAACTGGAGTCGCGCAATTCAAACAGTCCGCGTATTTTTTGAACAGACCTTGTACTGGTTAATAAATCAGTTGTACGAGTTCATCTTGACAATGTATTCTCTTTAGTGTCAAATTAGTTGAGTCATGTTACATCGTATACAAACAAAACAAATATTTCAAAGTATCAAAATAGTGTTTTCCCACAGCCCCTCCTTGATAGATATATGTACTTGTGTGTATTTTTAAAAAATATAAAAACTTCCCACAAAATTTACACTTGTTTTTTCACTAATATTATGCAACACAAAAATGCTACTTAATTTATTTTGTAACTAATGAACATATTTCTTGCAGAATACATTTACACCTTTACAAGTGGTGATATGGTCATTCCGGTTATGCACTTTAAGACGAATTTTATTGAGCTCATAAAGTAAAATGTGTAGATGAAAGAATATATTTGTGATGAAAATATATTTCACAACAAACATAACATAATGCACATGTGGATAGTACTTACACGAACACCTTGGGGTGTTAGATTTGGGGCATCTGACAACTGAGGGTAGCGCATAAATATTTCATCCACTACTTGGTCATACTGCCTTTAAGTGGGATATCTGGAAAATAGAGGTTGGGCAGGCTATCAAGTGCAGATGAAGGCATCTGAAGAGATAATTACACGCTTGTAATCAGAAATGGTACACATGGTATTCACTGCACAGCACTTACAAGGTATAGTTGGAAACCTCAGTGTAGACTGCATTCAGTAAATGGAAGCGACCTTCTTTCTCAACAGGTTTCCTTTGCGACAACAGCAAAAGCAGTAGATCTAGGCAGACTTGGCAAATTTTCCAGCTTAAAGGGTACTGGCCAAGCCTTGAATGCTAAGATGCTGACCAAAGAAAATATCAAATGGTTCAAAACACTTACAAATTGGGGTTGACTGATTGCAATGAAATACTAACTAAGGCCTAATTGTCTCAAGTGAAAGATGAAACTATTTCTCCAACAGATTGAAAGATCTTTCTGACATTCATTAGGACATATCTTACTGTGATGATATGGACTAAATTTGTTCAGTACTGGGACCGGGTGAAGATGCACTCTGCTTGCTTGAAGGCACTTCAGTGTTCGGTGGATTCTGGTCAAAAATACATTTTTAACGGGTCTAAATTTGTAACAAAAAATTAACAACCGTAATTGTACTATGTTGAATAATGTATATTGAACAATTTTACTTCTTTTCTTCGGAATAATGTTTCCGCATAGTGATTTCCAATGACTACATAAATGATTATAATCACTCAAATTTAAATGGGTTGCGCATTCTTACAAATGACTCACCACAACAGTTATCTCTCCGTCAGAGGCCCCAGCATTAGAAAGTAGAGAAACGCGCAACTTTGCTCGTGGTTTTAGAATGTCAGATCATTGGACATTCACACAGTCCTGCCAGTCTTCCATGTACACTTGAGCTGACAAGTTGGTAGCATCTACATTCAGATTTAGGTTGTCAGAAATCTTACTGGGCAACAATCCCAGATCAGCCATTGACACCACAATTGTTTTTCATTGTAGGTAATGTGGTAGGATAAAACCATCTCTCTGGAATCTAAAGGTATAGGTACTGATCAAAAATGATTCATACGTATACACATGCAGAAAAGTTGTCATTGAAGAACAACTACAAAATACCAAAAAGATATATTGAATTTCCATAAATTTAACATCAGCAGGACTGGTATAAATCAGCTAAATAAGTAATTTGTTGTTTTGTCCTAACAGATAGTAGTCTTTAAAAGGTAAAAGCAAATATAAGTAGTCTGACCTCAATAGATGGTGATGATAGTCGTGATTTTAGTGCAAATATGCATGATACATATTACATATGACACATGTTCTCTCTGAAAATTTTGATGAAATTTGTCACATTAAGGTAGAAACAAATTTACATAAAATATGTCAAATCTTTTGATGAAATTTGTCACTGGAAGGTACACACCAAGTTACATAAAATAGGTTAAAATTTACCACTGATTAACGAGTTTTGTTTAAAATTTGTCTTCATTCAGTCGCTACGAATGTAGTGATGTAGGATGATTATATTTTCGCCTTTGTTCACATAACAAGGCAATGGGTAATGATCATAAAGATCTGGAATGCTCAGAAGTTCATAACTTCTCATTGGCTCTACAATGTAAACATGAAGATGCATGTGATAATCAACAGTCTGGTATCTTTGACAATACAAAAAAGGTTTCCCACAAAGAACAAAGCAACAGATCATTGAAGAACATTGAAGACTGTCGAATTCATAGCTACTGACAACCATTGTCCCTGTGTTATATGTGAGGCAGTTAACTGTACAACCTGATGCTTTAGTGACAAAATCGCCTTCCCAACAAGTGCACTGACAAGGTTTCGCTCTTCTCCGAGTGAATTCACAGGCAATCTGACAGTCTTAGTCAGATCAAAGGCATCTATTCCAAGAAATCCATTGCTTTCCAAATGGGAACAGAGTTTATACTGGTGTCTCATTGCCATTATTTTGGCTAGATTCCTCCCGTTTTTGGTACGTCTTGCAACATCAACAAAAAACTATGTTTGGCCTCAAATCTCATAATCCACACATTCCTCAGTGGACCAAATCTGCGGGTCATCTCTGGGTAATGCAAAGTAAAATGTCCCTTTGGCTTGAGAGTTCTATTTGGAAATTTTTTTTCATAAAGAGAATGGAACTGGTGTATCACATCATTTAAGAATTCAATGCTTGCATATGACATTTATGGACACATTATCAATTCTACCATATCCAACAGAGCCAAGAAAACTTCCCATTTGTTGTTGCCTTCTGGCACTGTATCACCCACCAATAATGAAAATAACCTTAAGGGACACTAAACTTGCACATCCTTTTGCTTAATGTATACAGACCCTCTCAAAATAACAAGCTCAGGCCTATGGATTTTATCAGTTCCTTTGTAATGGAACTCCTTCACTCTGCCTGCAAGGTACTGAAGGCTGAAGTATCCAGACAAGACATACTGATCTACGAGTAAAACTAAAATTTCTGACAACAAGCCAAATTCAAAAAGGTCATGCAATATATCAGGTGGTAGAGCATTTGCCACATGAAATTGCTGCAAAACGTTCAGAGGCGATCTTTTTTTAACCCCATATGTACTTGACAAAGTCGGTTCAGTTTCGACCATTGCAACTTGGTAATTTAGGGTGCAATAGATCTCTCTGGACATTTTGAATAGTCAACTTTCTTAAATTATCCGAAGCTACCATGCAGAATCTACATGATCTGAGAGCAGAAAATTATTCAAGAAACCCTCCAATAGCATGGCTTCCCAAATTATCTGCAACAACAAGAAGAGGTGCACCTCTGAATTTGAATGTTCCCTATGGTTTGACAATGTCAATACCGATGTTTACAAGAACAGATAGTTCTTCAATCAAAGGTCTCATCACTGTATTTAGCCCATGTTTTTTTTAAATTTTGGCTCTTCACAAAGATTGCCAAGAATATACAATGAAGTTAAGATCTCAAAGCAAGTTCAATATTGCCTAACTGATAGTAGAAAGCAGCATATTTGTAAGCAGGAGCTCGTATTCCAGCTTGGTTCACAGCTGTAAACTCATCAAAATAGAGAATGATTTAAAGGGCAAGAGGAGTTTCTTGCCAGAATGGATGGTTTTTGAAATGTTCACCATCAACGACATCTCTAAGACAATCATCAGCTGACTGGCGAGGATAAAAACCTGGCTAAAAATATCATCATGTTTAAGCAAACACTTCAGAGTATCTAATAAAGAAACATACTGCATTGTGTCATGTTTCCCATCACCAGCAATTCCCAGGTCATACTCAACAGGTTTTACAAATGACAAATTATCTTCAATATAAGACTGGAAATTATTGTGGTCAGTAAAATTTTCAATCATGGAATGAAAGTCAAGACTTTCTTTCTTGCAAGCTTCCATCACTGCAACTATACTATTTCTTGGAACCCCTCTCACTGATCAATGTTCTTTTTATGGTTTGGAATAAATTTTCATCTTTGGCAGCCATAATAAAACAGGACAAATTTTAAAAATTACTTGTAGTTTTGTAAGTATTTTTTTTTCATTTTCACGCAGCTGCAGAATTGTTTTAGCTAAGGTTCTTCGCTTGTCTGTGACAACTATCACCTTATTACCATCAAATGCCTCATCACTGTCAGAGTTTTTATACCTCTGTTCCATAAAGTACTCGGCACATTCACCACCAGCTTCATTATCATGCCTACTGGTAGTAGCAAACCATCCATGCTTTTTATTTATATGTCTTTTCAAACATGTGATGCTTTTGAATGGTCTTTCTGTTTTTGTTGTTTTTGAATTCCTACACGAGGGCTGTCTGTGCTAGCCGTCCCTAATTTAGCAGTGTAAGACTAGAGGGAAGGCAGCTAGTCATCACCACCCACCGCCAACTCTTGGGCTACTTTTTTACCAACGAATAGTGGGATTGAGCGTAACATTATAACGCCCCCACTGCTGAAATGACGAGCATATTTGGCGCGACAGAGATGCGAACCTGCAACCCTCAGATTACGAGTCGCACGCCTTAACACGCTTGGCAATGCCGAGCCTGAATGGTCTTTCACATCCATTAACCCCACATGGGACAACAAATCCAGGCTCATGCTCATGAACTAAAGAAAAATGTGGAATAAGCTTGTTAAAATGCCTAACCTTCTAGTTACATTTAATGCAAGGAAAGATATTGAAAACGTCTGACTGTTCTGCCATGTTTAACTCGAAAGTTTACCAAACTTCACAGCGTCTATTAATAAATATCACCCAAGACATGCATCCAAATGTCACGGGTTTTCATTGTGGAACGTGAAATGTATCATTTATTTAACAAAATTTAATGATAAATTTCAACAATAACAACTAGCAAATGTCGGTCGCTCGCGTACCGATGGTGTATCCTTGGACTTGCTCTCAATCTAGCGAATAAAAACGTACTTCAAAATGCAAATTCTTGCCACAACCACCCCCCTTCCCCCGGAGATGGCCAAAAATATTCATTGGCCAGATCTCTACCTAACTAACATATTCACCAAATTGAACAGAAATCCGAAAGGAATTGTGGACTGTACAGTGAACACAAGGAAATCTCTGCAGACGCATACGCATGCTGATGCGTGATCCATAGTATCCCCCGATTTTCGTAAGGGTATACAATTTTTATTATTTTAACTACACAACTCTGTTGCTCATGACTCGATGCAACATCCCCCGGATCCTACATTTCTCTCACCGGTATGGATTATGGGAGGGACCCAAAGTCTGAGAAAGTTCCCTGGGAACAAAGAAGGGAGAGGGGTTGGGGGAATATTTTGCAGGATCACAGACCTCCTATTCATAGTGTACGGCCTGGCGCTAGCTCCTATCTCGCACCATTCGATTTCAAACTATAGAGTTTAAAAATTTATATACATTTTGTACCTAAAATATATTTTTAGATAGTTTGCAATATTAAATTAAAGAAACACACATTAAACACAATATATGTTTCACTTTTTTGCTGTTTTTATATGATTTGTCTTGCCACCCCAATTGTAAATACATTGTTGGCTGTGTTAGTGGATCCCACCATAATACACACGTGGCATAAAGTGTGTACGCTTTAGCATTTGCAGCTCTGCTGATTTATTAAAAATAAGGATTTATTATTTACGTATTATCGTATGTCATCTTTCATTATCAAAGGTCTATAGAATCATAACAGACGAGGTCCCTTTTAAATTTAACAGAGCAGCAACATGGATCATTGCGGGCTTTTGATTCTACCACAGAATATGCATTCAAGATACTAAATATGTGCATTTGTCATGTCAAGACTGGGGAATGTTTTTGATTTCATACTTGCTTCAAAGCATTACCTAAATATAAATTTTCCTACTCTACTACTACTAAACTACAGTAGTACGGACTTATACAATGTAACGGGCAACCATCCTTTTTTTACACATAACGAGTTGTACAACAAAATACGGATGGATTCACTTCAGCTAATCTAGAAAGTTAAACATTCGTACCCCTTTATTGTTTTATTAAAATATAGTATAGGAAAATAAGACATAAACGATTAATATTTACCTTAATATTTTCTTCTTTCCATCATTTGTGCGGTTGCATGGCAATTGTGCAATGTCAGTACAAGTTTTGGTCATTATAAATTCTCTAAACATCACATGTAATTCTCCAATATGCGATAAAATATTGCTGTGTGTGATTTCTCCACCCCCCCTCGTCCCCTATGGGTTTATAGTGCCATTCCAACCTTCGGCTGCTACTAAGAAGTGGACCGTGCCGTCTTTACTTCCCTCCTGTGTATGTATTGTTGTATGTGAGCTCCTAAATCGACCACCTTCAGGAATGATCAAACTCTCACCACAAATAACACCTACAGCCCTCCTTGCACAAGGAATTCCCGCCTTCAGATAAACTCGACCTGATACTCCCCTCTGGAAAAGATATAGTTTCCCTCGCGCCTAATGTAGCTGCTTTCCATTTGTACTCGATTTGCGCTGCGGACCACTAGACGAATCGGATGCATTTCCCGGAGGTGTAGTGTCAGCGCGAGTGTTAACCACGTGGGGAAAGCTGACTTCGGTCATAACTAAGATCGTTGTGGATTGTAATAATAAATGTATTGATTATTGGATTTCATATTCGAATGTTCCAACACACGCACACAACGATATAAAAACACAATTGTCAAATAAAACAGTGAAGAAATAGCAGTGGTCGATAAATAAGATTTATTTAGGTAGGATTTATTTTGTGTGAAAGAAATTTATTCCCCACCCCCCAATAAAAGTAAATAAATAAATTCTTGCAAAGTTTAACCCTGGTCACGTTTCAATTGTTGCATTTATGGAATAAAATACATGTATAGAGTCATCTGCTTGAACTGCACCTTAATGATATAAGAAACATCAAGAGTGTCAGTTCATGAGTTAATGGTGACTATGGTGTTGGTCTTCCTGACCACAAAGTAGTCCTTAAGACTAGCATAGCAGTGCTGCTACGAAGTAGTCAAGATGACTGGGAAGTGGTCAAACAAACTGGGACATGGTCGTTCTGACTGGGAAGTAGTCAAACTGACTAATTGCTTAAATTGACTAAGAGTCAGTCAAACTGACTAGTAATAGATCATCTTTACTATTTAATAGTTAATTTCATATCCACGACTACAAAATGATAGTCATCTTGCTTATTGATACATTTTAGATAATCAATTTGACAGCGACCACGCTATCTCTAA
This sequence comes from Tachypleus tridentatus, assembly GCF_004210375.1. Lineage (NCBI taxonomy): Eukaryota > Metazoa > Arthropoda > Merostomata > Xiphosura > Limulidae > Tachypleus > Tachypleus tridentatus. The sequence continues at coordinate 68,202,981 of NC_134836.1, read as the reverse complement.
AGCAGAAAATAAACGTGACTATGCCCTGGTAGTCGTAATGAACAACTTTTATTTAGAGTGTACTTGCACCATTTTAAAATAACTTGGGTAAATTCACAAGTAACGATTTATTAATAAAATTAAATGGTTTTATTTTGGAGTAACGAATAATATGTTTTGTCAAAATATATAATACGTCGATAAAATATAAAACCAGTTCATTTTGCTTATAAATCGTTGTCTGTGGATTTACCATTGAATAAGCATCGGTAAACGTTACACACGCATTGAGACTCTTTATAGGAGGAACAGTTCGGTTTCAAGAAACCTATAGGGAAGAAATTTATGTTGTATTTAATAGAGACAAACAAACAAAAATTGATATTCAGTTGTTACACCAAGACAAATAAAGTTTTTCACAGTTAAATACAAATATCAAATCTCATGAAGATATAATATTTGTGGGAGCTTTTCTTCATGGCTTTAAAATATCATTTTTCTTGGTATGAATCAGCTGTTGGAGTTATCTACACATCATCTGGTATGTACAATAACAGTTACATCTTATTGCATGTCATCTGCTATAAACAATAACTGTTAGACGGGTAGAGTTTTGTTAGTTGAACTTTACCTATAATATCAGTTGATTACTATTACTTCTTATGCCATGAGGGACGAGTGGAGTGTTTCTAAATATAAGATAAAGTTCCTAAATTCTTGATGTTGTCATGGACTTTCTGGTATTTTGAGACTACATTTTAGTTCAATATGCTCTCTGGTAAACGTCTCAAGTGCAACATTTTAAATAGTGTTATAAGCTATCATATTTATTTTATAATTTATATTTTAGCTAGAGGGCGTATCACGTTAAGATCGATTTAGATATTCAGAAATATAATGTACAAGAAACTTGGCAAAATACCATAAACAATAATAAAAATTCGGGTAATTTATGTAAGCTCGTGGTGAAACAGTGAAGCACCAAGATTTGGTTCGAATTTCGCACAAAGCTACACGAGGGCTGTCTTCGCTAGCCATCCATAATTTAGCAGTGTAAGACTAGAGGGAAGGCGGCTAGTCATCACCATCCACCGCCAACTCTTGGGCTGCTCTTTTACCAGCGAATAGTGGATTGACCGTCATATTATAACGCCTTTACAGGTGAAAGGCGAGCATGTTTGGTGTGACGGGGATTTGAACGCGCGACCCTCAGATTACGAGTCGAGTGCCTTATCCATCTGGCCATGACGGGCTGAAGCATGAAGAAGATAGAAAGTTGTTTTTAGCCGTTAGGGTGAAACGATCAGGGTTTACGTTTTTTTACCTGTTGCTTATCGTGCGTATTGGATTAATTTTATACAAGTAAATTGACTTTTACGTTGGTGTAATGCAGATCGCTTGGTTGTAAAGTTACAAAGAAACTATAAAGAGAAAATAAAGCTAATTAATCATGTTACGTGAAGTGAACGTTGAATTATTTTCACCAGATGATTTAAAATTACACTCTAGCGAGAGAACACTGTTTCTAAATTCACTTACTATAACAACATAAAATGTTGATTTACGAAATTTCAAATTATTCTCAATTTTTTTTTAGATATTTTTTTAATTTTAGATGTTTGTTTGCTGGAGGAAGCTTAGCACGATGTAATAATGATCCAAGAATATATCGAATCTCAGTGAAAAACCTGCAGTAAAAGGAAGAAACTATCAAAATTCTGATATCAAAAAATGTTTTAAAACTTTAGTGAGTCCTCTTTTTGTCACCAATTGCAACACACGATACTGTGTTTTTATTATTATTATTATTATAAACCAGTCGTTTTTACATATACATTATCATTATTGCTATGTCGAATTTTCATGTAAAAGATAAAATACGAATAAGGAGAAAAATGCCAAACTCTATAGGTTAAGCCAATTAATTAGTTATTCATTTCATTGTTAATTAATTAATTAGAGAATGAGAGGGTTATGGTGTTTATTTGTCTGTAATACTCTTAGTAAACTAGTTTATTTGTATATCAAGAATATATTATTTTTGGAATTTCTATTGAAACGTTGTTTCTGAAATTAGGCCCAGTGAGAGTAGTTTATAGTAATTGTTATTTAAGAAATAAATTAATTCCATACTACAAAAAGATCTAAAAGAACCTACCCGACAATGCTATGGAAAATTGCGATAATTGTAACAGACTTACACATTCTTGGTATACTATTATTTGTATTATATGTATATATATACTTTAACAAATTTACACATGCCTAGTGTACATTATTTGTATTTTATGTTCTAATAGATTTATACATGTCTGGTATGCATTATTTGTATTGTACACTGCATATAAAATAATGTTTTCCTTTCAGAAAATTTTTAAAAAATGTCACTTTAGGCAGGTATAAGTTAATGTAGATTGAGCGCCAGAGAAATGTGAAATTAACGCCTTTATTGCCACATGATGTCGCTCTGAGCTCATGCTAAAACACCTACTTTATGTGTTAGTTTTTTTTATTGCTCTGCTTATTAAAATCGTCACATATAGGCTTAAACGTTTGTTATTTTTAGAATTTGTGATACGTCAGTACTGTGCAGTAGAGGGTGGTTATTAGAGGGAGCTAAGAACAAACATATTAATGTGGTTTTAAAACTCGTGATTCGAACATTGTTCCTGTACCAAGAGCTGCTCCACTGTACACTCCATGAAAACCAGTATTACATAGCGTGATTAGATTCTTGAAACCATTGGTAAGTAAAACTAGTTTTTCATACAGTCGTCCTTCCAGGTCGAGTGACGTTTGTGCAGAACCTGTTTTGTTACACTTTATTAGGTTTTGTGTATTTCATTCATATACAGAAAAGTGTAACACAGCGCAGCTTGAACTTTGACCCTATTCCCCAACTCAAGCAAAGAATGCTCAATATAATTTGAGCTTTGACCCTATTTCCCTACTCACGCACAGAATTATCTCAATCTTAATAAATACCTAGTAATGATTTAGGCCAATTCGTATCATCAACTATATGAACAACAACTGTAAAGTTGTGAACTCGACTAAATTCCAAGTAATAGTTCAAGCCTATTCCCATCATCAACTATATGAACAACAACTGCAAAAGTGTGAAAGAGACTAAATGCATATTACTAAAATTTAGGTCTGTGGTTGTGCTTGTAACAAAACTGGCCCGACTGCAAAATCGATGGATCTTCCACAGACTTGAATGCTTGTACTGTAGTAGGGGTCAGTTCGTTATTCGGTTTGATGAATACTCGTTCACGATTAGCAATCCCACTAAATGTATTTGGCTTTTCAATTAATGTGTGTAGAGGATGAACTATGTCATAGACAAACTTTACAAAAGGGCGATACAGTAATGTCTACACTAACTTCTTGTAGGTTCAGTGGATCTTTAGACAAAACAATAATCACTGAAACGTAGCAAGAGCATTATGTAATGTAAATGATAATGCCACAATCCATATCATACAGCACAGACAGTCTTTTCTTTACTTCGTTTGTTGAGTTGCGCTTGTCAATATCCACGTTTAAGATCTAACGTGGAAAAACATTTTGGTACAGATAAAGTCAAACTTTCAAAATGGGTAAGGTTTCGTGTTTATAGCTTCATTAAATTCCATACAGAACCACATGGGTACAATCTTTGTCTTAATAAGTAAAATAGGTGATACTAGCTAATATGCGATTGTAATACTCATTTTTCTTTTATTAGTTCTATGTATCTGAAAACCTCAACTTGTTTTGCAAGGTGAAATCTTTTGGCTAAATGATATACTGGGCTGAATCTCCGGTATCAAGCTTGTTGAATATTCAGTTGTTCATTCTAAATCATGAGTCTCACTGCAGGAACTGTTTTGTTATTCTATGAGCAAGATATGGAACCATCAAAGTTGATTACTTGTAAGACCTCAGTAGTCCTAATCAGGCAGCTCTTGTAAGTGAGAGAATGAGGTGCCCTTATTTGTGAATTTGACATCAGAACTCCTGTAGCGTTCAGCAAGTGTGGCTACTTCTTGATGTGAAAGTCCTTTGAGGTTCCATCCAGATTTCACTCAAATCTTATGGTTTATGTTCATGAGATTAATGAAGATGTGTTAATTATTCATATCCTGGAGAGTTCTACCAATTCATCAGAACACATTGGAGTGATTGGTTCTGTTATAGTTTAGTTACTGGATGTAAATTTATTTTTGACAAATACTGGCATAAGTGTCTCACTTCTTACTGATACAATAACTTCTCGACCCGACATGGCCAGGTGGGTTAAGGCGTTCGACTCGTAAACTGAGGGTCGCGAGTTCGAATCCCCGTCACACCAAACATGCTCGCCCTTTCAGCCGTGAGGGCGTTATAATGTGACGGCCAATCCCACTATTCTTTGGTAAAAGAGTAGCCCAAGAGTTGGCGGTGGGTGGTGATGACTAGCTGCCTTCAATCTAGTCTTACACTGCTAAATAAGGGACGGCTAGCACAGATATCCCTCGAGTAGCTTTGTGCGAAATTCAACAAACAAACAAACAAACAAACCTTTTAGGTCAAATTTACAAGTGATGGTAACTGCCTTATACAAACATAGAAAATAAACTTACTTGTACAACTTCACAGCTAAAACTAAAACACAGTAACTAATTCACTTCACTTGTTAGAAGCAATTCAATGTCTTATCTTCCTAACTATATGTTATGATGCTTTGCGAACTTCCTATTTATTAGAGAATATGACATCAAAATTTCTTATAAGTTTTCAGGTATTCTTATTAAGCCTTTAGATTTTAGTGTTACCACTGCGAACCACGTCTGCCTATAACAAACAAGCAAATTACAAACGTTACGAATTAAATTTAGGACAATATAATTACTCGTTGTACTACCAGATGTTTAACACTGCTATTGTTATCCTTAAAAATCCGTTCTCACATATTATTTTATTCATTTACATCTATCCTCTCTAGCATCACAGATACGTGGAACGACAGATTTCATGGTTATTAAAACCATTCTTATGAGAGAAAGATAAGGAACATTCCGTTATCAATACTCCTTAATAGAACATACTCCAGTTTTACACTGTTTTATTTCATATTTTCTGCTTTGTTAGAATAAAACTTTAATATCTATTTCATGTCTTATATTTGAACACATTATTGTTTGTGTTTAAGACGAGTATCTGGAAGGATGGAACTTGAAAACAGTACTACCCTAAGAAGCAAGTACCGATGGATGACTCGACGTCAGATGCTAACCCTGACTACAATAAACTTTTCTGTAGCTTTCCTAGCCAGTTGCTTTGCACTTCTGGCGCCATTCTTTCCAGAACTGGTATGTCTTTAAACTTGTTTTTCATGAAAGAAATACCAGTTAATCGTCTTTCCATTTTACATATCGTTGTTAATGTTTTGTAAGAAACCAATTTTTGAAATTGAGATTAAATTTGTTGACTAGTGTGTAATATTGTAAGTAGTATTTTTAATTTACGGGTAAAAATAATCCATTGTTTAAAATTCACAATAAAACTTTTATTTCACCAACAGCCAAAATTAAAATAATTCAAAAAAATCCTTAATAGGAACTTGTAGTACTTCAGAAGATTTGTTTTTCTTAGACTTACATCAAAATTTAAAGTTAATATCCAGTTATTTATAGTATTGTACATTTCCTTTTTCAATTCTGTATCAGCAGCAGTTTTCACACAACAGACGGCTGAAACATTCATCATATTTAAAATGTCTAACATATCAAAGATGACTTCTACAGACCATGCCTTCCATTTTGGAGATGTCACTTCTTTTCTCTTGATCTTTAATAGCGTTAATTTAGTTTTTCAGAAGATAAGTTGTGCTCTTCCTTTTTTCGTTACGCGTGATACTGATGAAGTTTCGCATTACTGAATGCTTTCTGCTGACGTAACTAAAACTTTTAGTTAAATCGTAACTTATGTTAATAGGGAGTGGAAAATATTTGCTGATTATCTTAATATCTACTCTTTACATGTAAGATTGAACGAGGTAATTACATATTTTGCTTAACATACTTTTTAAAAGAAATAATAGTATAATTATTCTCACATCTGTTTTTTTCTAATCTATACTCAATCTCTTGACCTTAATGTAAAAAACCATATCACCCTTTTTCTTAAACTCTTAGCTTTTCATACTTAAATAGATGGATAATTTGAAACTTGTTCTATTCCTACTAATTTGAAAAACGAATTGAATTATATAAAAAGCATTGCTAATAATTATAGTGTTAACATCACTGAACATCTAACACAGAAAATATCACCCAATGTTTACTAAACAATGCTCTAGATTAAACAGTGTTTATGAAAATAAAATTAATATACGATGTATATACGGTAATATGGTACTATCCTTATGTTCAGGAAACATACTTTTATTTTCAAACCAAATAAACATATCAAAACAATACTTCTCAGAACTGAGAATAAAAAAAATACACTTTGGATAAAAAGGTGCATATCGAATTAGATGTGAATACATCAAAAATATATTGGTTAAACTAAAGATAACTTGAAATATTATCTTTATGAACATACAGATTCTATACGTAATAAAAACACTTTAATTTTTCCACTTGCTGAAGTTACTGTCGAAACAGAAATTGATATGATGGCACGAAAAAATAAATTGGAAATTAACCCAACACTCAAAGTGAATTGAATTTTAGAGAATCAATAGATATTTCGTGTTGTAAATTAAATAATTCTTTGCTTGATAAAGATGTCTGGTTAACTGTAGTAATGCACAGTTTTGGATAGATATATTCATTATTTGCTCATAACACTGATACAACCCTTAAAGATTACAATGAGTAAAATCTTTTCTCTATAAAATTACCTTCTTCTCATCTAGCCCCCCCCCCGCATCCTTACGATAGTTGTGTAAAACTACCTAAACTTGAATAACCTTTAAGTTTTAGCTGTCAACTAAATACAATTTTCGTTATTCCTTTGAAATGTTGACCTCTTTTTTATTTTAGATTTCATTACACTAGCTTCTTTGTTTGAATTTTTAGTATTTTTACATTTTAACTTAGACATATCTTTATTGGATGAAACAATATATAGAAATTTTATTAAACTTAAAGCCTCTGTAGAAAGTAGAAATGTGATGTATTAGTGAGAAAATAAGAGTACAATATGAAGACCAGATTTAGTCAGTTAATGATTTATTTAGTTTTGTGTATATAAGTGGCTTAGGCAGTGAGAGTTATCGCATATATTCAGTTACCTAATGAATTAGCCAATATGTTTGCTATTGATCCACTAGTAATGATATTCTACAGGTAAGTTTCTTTGTGAATTAGATGTGTATTAATGTAGGAATTGCTGTTGAAACTTTGTTTGTTAAATTAGAGATGCAAATGAACGTAGTTTGCAAAAAATATATTTAATGCTTTATCATTACATGGACTGAAATTGAAATTGTTTTTATAAACTAATACGAAAGAACCAAGACAACGAGAAAACACGTTACATCAGTGTCAGAGTGGAATTGTTTTGATAAAAATAAAATACAGCTTTTAACTAAACTTCAAGATGGATCTTTATAACAAATATTGTCATTAAGTCCATATTATATTTAACTTTATATAAAATCAGTATTTATTAGAAAGTATCTTATTAGAAAAATACGCTAAACTTTGGAGGTTCTTTTAGTACCAAGATGTGCGAGAAAATACGTTTTGTGAGCTAATGTAGCGAGATAATGTGGTGTGCGTCTGAAAGCTCCAATCACAATAAATAACATAAATGTAATAATATACTTTAGTGTGAATTATGAATGTCCTGACAAAACGGTTAATGCTTGCTAAGATAGATTGGAATTAAGTAATCTATTTAACCCAGTTATATTAATTTTTCAACAAAAAAAATCAAATACTATATATTGAGAGTTGGGTAAATGTGATTCAAAGTAATCTTTTTAACTATAAATTAACAAGGGTTCATTTATTTCCTTCAAGAATCTCCTTGCATATTAAACCTTGGAAAAGCCAAAACTACCACTCTATTATTATTTTTCATAATAATTGATTCTTAAACTTTATCCTCTCGTGCAGTTCTCTCTAGCATACAGTACAGATGCCTTATTTTCTAGTTACCATCGATAATCTTGAAAACTTCAATAATATCGTCTATTATGCCTTTTTATTTTCAAGTTGCAAGAGAAAAGATAAGATAAGATATCTTAGCACATCTATATAGCATAATCGTACCATTCCCACCGTCTAATTTTTAAAATTTAAGTAAATATAATTTTCGTTTGTTTTAAATCGGGAACTCTTACCTTTACAAACTATTTTAAGTGAGGCATAAAAAGATGAGAGTGTACTAGTCCAAGTGAGGCCTAACAAGGAGAGTATGTACAGTTCTAATCGAGTCCTAACAAAGTGACTATGCACTATTTTAAATGAGGTCTAACATGATAAGCATACATTATTCTGACATAGGATTAACAATGTGAGCATGTATTATTCCATATGAGGCCAACCGAAGTGTGACTTGAGAGTGTATTTTCATTCCTAAGAACGTAGTGCTTCAGAACTCACACAATTAATTAGCTTGTAAATTCACACTGAAATATTTATTCAGGCAGAGAAGAAAGGGGCAACACCGATTCAGTACGGCTTTATTTTTGGAGTTTTTAATTTGGTCATGCTTCTAGTATCTCCAGTGTTTTCAAAGTTGGTAAGTTAAAATGTTATTTTGTACACTAGATCGTTGTTATAAGTTACATATAAGCATCAGTGTTGACTAACTTAAAAATACGACAACGTTCACTTTCTACAAGCTTAAGATGTACATGTTTTTAACAAATATTAGTTCGTATCGGACGTCAAGACGCAATCACTGCGTGGTCATTCCTGGTTTGGTGATTACGAGAATCTTTGTGTAGGAGTAATACACTGAGTTTCCTGAATAACTACTACTAACTCACTTCCTTTCACTTCATAGGAACTGATATCGACCGTATGGTCCAGTTAACATAACTTGCCACACTTGGTTCTTATAAAATTTACTATGAACAAGAGACGAGTTATAATCGCGATTTTCTTTTACTTCTTTTTAGTAGAATGTAATGCTAAATGTGAAATTTTGTATGTTGTTTATATATGATAGCATCTTGTATGAATAGTATTGTTGGGTTATAACAGGGTGATATATGAATATTACAAACTCAGATATTGAAATAGGTGTGGTACAGTATAACCGTTAATCCGATACATCATTCAAACACAATAACGTGACGTTTGAATAGTGTTGTAGAAGTATAATAAATAGTATGGTATTGAAAGAGTGCATTGAGGTATAATGTTTTTTTCAACTTTGCGCAAAGTTACTCGAGGACCATCTGCGCTAGTCGTCCTTAATTTAGGAGTGTACGGTTAGAGACAAGGAAATTAGTCATTACCACCCACCGCCAACTCTGGGGGTACTCTCTTACCATTAAGATTAACCCTCACATTATAACGCTCACATGCTTGATAGGGAAAGCGGGTTTGGTGTAACGGGGATTCGAATCCGCGACCCTTAGATTAGGAGTCGAGCGCCCTCATCTACCTGGCATGCCGGGCATATAATATTTTAATGGTGCAGTTGAGACATAATAGCGTGATATTAGAATAGTGCAGTTGAGATATAATAGCGTGGTGTTTGAATAGCGCTGGTTTACAATAATCGCGTGATATTGAAATGGTATTGTTGAGATATGAAAGCATGGTACTTAGGTATAACAGCGTGGTATTTGAAGAGTGCTGTTGAGCTGTAATGACTTGCTATTTAAATATTTCTATTTAGGTATCATAGCGTTGTATTTAATAGCACATGGAGATGTAATATCGTACTATTTGAATGGAGAATACGTCTAAAATTCTTAGACTTTTACTGTTTCATGAAGTTGTATTAAAGTAGCTTCTAAAGGGTGTAAAGACAGAAATATTAACTTCAGTTAAAACACATGTTTAAAACTTCATTGACAGATGAAGATGAAATAGCTTTATATCAAAGAGGAAGCACGTGTTACGTGTACGTTGGAAAAAATAGGAAGTTTTTAGCTAGGAAAAATACTACAAAACAGTAGAAATAAAACTGTCGTCATTATAAAACTACGGAGTTAGAGAGACGATAAGCGAAGGTATGTACCTAATATAAGGTATTTAGATACCAAGAGTGATGTGTGTACCCACCATAAGACGTTTAGACACGACTAGTGATGTGTGTAACCAGCAGAAAATGTTAAGATACGACTGGTGATGCGTGTACCAAACATGATATATTTGTACACGACGAGTCATGTGTGCACTTAACATGAGGTGTATAGACACGACAAGTGATGTATGTAACTAACATGGGATGTTTAAACATGACTAGTGATATATATCTACCCCATATGAGATATTTATACACGACGAGTGGTGTGTGCACCGAACATGAGGTGTATAGACATAACTAGTGATGTGTGTACCCCACATGAGATGTTTAGATAATTTGCTGGATGATACTGAATTCATACTGTGATTGTTTGTCGTTTCTTAGAGATAAAACAGTTTCAGATTCTGGTATGAAGTTCAATTTAAGGTTCAAATAATTTTGTTAAATTTCAAAGTTTTGATTAAGTCCAATAATCGATAGTAAACCAGTCTACTACATTTGTATAATAAATAATGAATTTGTAGTGTTCGAGCAAATCTCGTGGTAGATTTCTCGAATCTTGTTCACAAAAATAAGACCTCCTGAAAGGTCATGTTTTATATGATGTTCGCTTTTTTGATTTATCAACGTGATTATTTTACGTGATTACTACCAATTTCAGGTCCTTTACGTGACACCGAAGTTTATTGTAGTTTCTGGAACGTTCATCGCAGGATGCTGTTCTTTGTTATTTGGGTAAGAAATCACACTATAATGGAATTCTAGCTTATGTGGTACTGCAAAAAGTTTTTTTTTTATTACGTGATGTGAAGTCGCCAACTTCGCCAAATATTTTATCCTGTCTTAGTGTAGATTTGCAATAGAGGTCACGATTTTTCTGTTTTGCCTTTGTTTTCGGTCACGGAGAACTTTATTTTTCTCCATTCGAATATTATTGATGTTGTAATTCAAATGTTCGCTAGATGGTGGTGCGATTTATTAAGATGGGTCTAAAACACAAAAAATTCTAAGAATGCAACGTAATGATTTTATATATATATAAATATAATTGTGCTCTCTGTTGTATAAACATGCAACTACTTCGAATGGTTTAGTTGATCTTCACCCAAACTGGTATCGAGGTTAATTAGGTCCATGTGGAGATACATACTGCTTTTCAGTTCAGTGTTTTGCGTTTTGCGATTTTTTATGAGCGTTTTATATTCTTATCAATGCCCCCTGAAAATGAATTTTCACCAAATTTGATATGGATGTTCAATGGGTCGTAAAGGACTATACACATAAGTTTTAAATTGTGTGTGTTTTGCGCTTTTTATGGGCGATTTTTCGTTTTTTTTAGAATTGCATGTAATGAAGCAACTTTATATCCTAATATAACCTTTAATTAATCGTCAGTTTACTCAACTTCCGTCTAAGAGACGCGTACTCCAGCTAATTCTTCATAATTCAATTTGAATTTAGGTCTTGGTCTCATGTTCAACGTTATTTGATTTGCTCTGGTTTATCTGTATAAATCCAGGTGTTACCTGAGCGTTAACTGGAAACTTTGATCAATAATAAATCAGGATTTATTTTTCTCCAAATGTATATTTATAGTTATTTACTAATTATTAAAGAATATCTCTCAGAAAATGTTGTCGAACTATTTTTTACTGCTCCAGAACTTCATTATTAAAATATTCTACGGTATTTGAATATTTTACCATTAAAATATTGCTTACAACTCCAAGACTTTATTATTGAAATATTGTTTACAATTCGAAGACTTTATCATTGAAATGTTGTTTATTGCTCGAGAGTTTTATTGTTGAAATATCGTGTATTAATCAAGGATTTGATTATTTATATTTTGTTTACTACACCAGCACTTTAAACCGTTCCCCTCCTGGAACCCCATTTATTGCTCTCGCCTTCATTCTAAGATCTGTGAAAGCTGTTGGAGCCGCTGCTATTTTCACTGTTGGGTATACCATTGTTGGAGCAGAGTTTGATAAACGTCGAGCAACTGCATTTGTATGTAAAAAATGATATAATATGTTTATTATGGATAATTGTAAAAGCTGAATATACAGTGTCGTAGAGTTTGACAATATATGAAAAGCATTGTAAAATCTAACTTATTGTTTTTGAATGCTCACTAGTATATACACTGTATGCGAACAATAGTTTAGTACATCGAATACATTGGCCAATACATCTCAACATATTTCGTAATATCATGACATTAAATGTACCTTTTTCTATTCAAATATCAGATCGACTGGTAAACGATATATTTTCCAACTTGAACATATTTGCAAATTATCTATAATCACAATTAACTATGAACACGGGTGAGCTAGCCTGTTGAGTAAATTGATCAGTACGTTTACATTTTTTGGATCTGTGTTACCTATAGCGTATATTAAACTCCTTTATACAAGTTGTTTTTATAGCACAGTTAGCGAAGCTACTTTGTTTTGAATTTCGTGCAAAGCTACTCGAGGGCTATCTGCGCTGATAGCAGAGAGGCTACAAACGCAGACCTAGAACAAGTCACGAAATGTACAAGCCTGTAAAGAAACAAAGGACTAAATAAAAATAATTTGTTATTGTTATGTAGACTAGACGTTGAATTATTTTCACAATATAATTTACATGAATCCACCAACAAAAGATAAAATATTATCTTATTTCTTTCGGTATTTTCTTGTGTTAACATTTTTCTGTTGGTTGTGTTTGATGTAGCACGTTACATAGTGGCATCTTTAAAAAAATCACTGAAATATACTGTGCTTGTAGTTCTAATTTTACGTAATGAAATTAAGTCTCAACATTTTTGATATTTTATTTCATATGTACTTTTAATTATGCTTTAAACAGCTTTGTTATTTTAAGCCTAATTTTTAAAATGTCAAATGAAATTATTTTCATGTAATAATAATTAATTTGCTAGGCTTCCATTGAACTGTCATATGGATTTGGTACAGCAATTGGGCCAGCAGTTGGAGGCCTCCTTTATGAGGTGAAATTTGTTATTCATACATTTTGTGCAATTTTAATAAACCTAAATATACATTTAGAGACCTTTATAAATCTATTTTAAAATATCTGAGATCTGTTCATGTTTTTGTTATTAAAACAATATGTGTATATGTGTTGTTAGGAAGATGAAAAGAACAGCACGTCCATTAAGATGATGTTTATCCGTTGCATGATATCTCATTTTAATTTTGTAGCAAGCATTAATTTTTTATCTTATAAATATATATATATATATATAAAACAAGCTCCATTTTTGCCCGTTTCATATTTTTTTGCTGTTGGCAAGTTTCTTTTTACTTTAATTCAAGATGGATTTTTAAAACTTGGAGTGCATTTCATTAAAAACATTGATAAGTTGGTCCTAAAATTTACATAATTTCAGATAGGAGGGTATATGGTTCCATTTTTTGTTCTTGGAGGAATTTTGATGACGCTTACTTTAATACTTTTCTTGTATCTACCAGAATCAGGTAAGTTACAATGTATTATTATTATTCACACACGTATTGTTGCATCCGTTGTCTTAAGTTTTGTACTGCTGTTTCATTGGACGTAGTTTTAAACTAGTGTTATAGTCGTGGGCTAATGACTAGAACCTTCTTTGAAAGCCTATGAATGTAGTTCAATCGCATAGAACACTAAATGGGCTAGAGAAAATAATCGATATGCGAATTGTTTTTTACTATCGGTTGATTCAATATTGACTTGGAGTATTTGTTGGCTTGTCTTTTACTCTAACCAGCTAGTCATTCTGTTGAATATTGAGTATTTCATCGAAATACAAAAAGTACGAGCATATGACGTAGAGAAGAGAAAACATTACCAAGTAGCTGTTTAGCGTTATTTGAAAGTTAGGCCTATTGCTCGGATAACATTAGGTTAGTGTGTAAAATTTGTAGAACTTGTTATTAAACGAATAAACCAATTTTGTTATCAGAACATGAAGTAGACTTCGTACTCTTTTTTTTTAACTGAGAAAATTTTAAAATCATCTTGGTTGTACGTACTATATGAAACTCCTATCTTATTATCCCATGGTTGTAAATTCTGTATGAAACTCCTATCTTATTTTCTCCTGGTTGTAAATACTATATGAAACTCCTATGTTATTATCTCCTGGTTGTAAATACTATATGAAACTTATATCTTATTATCTCCTGGTTGTAAATACTATATGAAACTTCTGTCTTATTATCCCGTGATTATAAATCCTAAAGAAAAGGCCGATCCTGTCATTATGTGGTTTTAAATACTAAACAAAATGATCATCCTGCCATCTTGTAGTTATAAATCCTAAAGACATACTCCAAAGTGAAATCTGTTTATACTAAATAGTGAAAAACGAGAAGAGGGAATTGAAACTATATCCGACTAACACTGAGAAACTAAAGTTACAAAATGAGCCATCTGCACTGTGTCAACCAAGGGCAACGAAATCCGGTTTTTAGCGTTACAAACTTTCAAACCTACAGCTAAGTCACTGGGGTTTAAATGTGAATAATAACTTTTTATAGTAATTGGATCTAAAATTAAAAGGATACCAGTAGTATAACGTTAATTATAGTGAAACCACTGTTTATTAATTAAAGGCAGATAAACTTATTTCAGAACAAACGTTTGAAGAAGAAAGTGGAAATTTTTTCAGAGTAATTCTGGACTTTGGGTTTTTCGTGGATATGCTTAATATCTTAACAGGACTTCTATTTATTGGGTTTAACGGAGCTACACTAGAGCCACACATTAGACAGGTATGTAACCAACTAAAATTACCTGATCTAATTTGACTTGTTTCTCTCTGGCTCCTCCTACTTTTAACTTATAATGTTAAATATTAATGTTTTAAATTATTAGAAATTTGGAACTATTTTATTACGACAACGGTGTTTATATGGCTTTTTCTTCAATCAGTTCGACTTGAAGCATTCCACAATAGGGCTGATATTTATTATTTCTGGCGGAGTGTATGTCTGTGGTACTTTATTCTGGGGACATGTTTCCGACAAAATGGTGAGTACATATGCGATAGGTTCTATTTCAGTGAAAAGATGTAATATTTTTTTAACACAAGGAATACTTCTACTTCAGCCTGTTACCCGAATACTGTATCATATGTTAATCAGGTGAGTTGTTTAAAGGTGAATTTTACAGAAAAGAAAACTTTACAGTCAAAAGAACTGCTCATACTGATTAATTTTGCAGGTTCACATTTTTATAAAAAATATGTGCTAATAAATGGAGCATAGAACTTGGTGCAGGAAGAGCCCTTTCCAGTCCGAACGTTTTAGTTTTTACGTTTGTCGCGAGGAAAAGTACTGTGACGTAATAGTTGCTAAACAAACCGCCAACGCTAACGCGTTGAATGTAAATAAAAATGGCCAGTGCATACGGAGAAACAGAGGCGGAGTCTGTTTTGACTTTGTGTTCTGAAAAATGTCGAGTAGCGCCATATCAATTCAAACCTACTCTGAACGAACCTAGAACAGTTACTTTTGACACTAATCTGACAACTTACAGTGATGAGGACAGTACCACGAGCGAGAGTAGCGGAACTGTGAGCGATACTTATAGCTACCAGGCCGGTTGCGAGTCGGTCATACCTCTAGTGGAAGAATGGTAAGCCTAAGTCATGACAACAAATATGGTCTGTATTATTTCACGTGCAATTTTTAGCATATCGAAACCTGTCTGATGTTTATGAATTATTGGTACCACAGACTGGGTTTTATTTGTTTATACTTTGCCGACTATGGTAACTTATACTCAGCTCTTCCACAATCATTGTTTATGCGAGCAGATGCCAACCAGGAGAGAGTGCATTGCGTTTGTTGTCGCTAATTCGACAAGGTGTCAAACCGATTAAAAGATGAAGAGTACATTACCCAGACTCGAGGCTTTGATGGAAATTGCCTGTATGTCGATGTCTTGGAAGCATCATACTATGAATTTGTTGACTTGAATGATGAGGAGCCAGGTCACGAGTGTGTATTTTTCAAGATGCAATTAAACGTAAAATAGTATATTTGAGTTTAACCTACAATTAAAGATACTGTTTATCCAAAACTATGATCCTACTTAGTCATTCCAAGTCATCCAAAATAGTAGGATCCGACACAAAACATGAGCATTCAAAGTGATCTTAACAAAGCTTTTCATGGTGTGAAGGAGTCCAGTTCTTCCCATTGACCATCCACACCCACTGTCGTCACCTTGCCGGTTCCTTCTCCTTGTACGGAAACGAAAAGAAGCTTTTGTCCGATGCCGAACCGTTTTTACAACCATAAGCAACGCAGTAAACCATGTTATTATAAAACAAACATAAAGTAGCAATATCAAGACAAAAAATAGTCTCACAAAGTATGTAATCCGAAAAAAGCACCGATAGATTTACATAAAACACCAGCACTGAAAGGAACGAAATGGTCGGCGCGCAACGAAGCGTATTTGGCAACTGTTACAACATAGTTGTGAAACTGTGGAAACAGCCGAACGACGGAGAGTAACTTGAGTTCGAGGACCCGCATATTTTACTCAAAAACTAAAGTGTTTAAAAATATGGCAACCACACATGAATTATACCTAACCAAAGTAGTTTCTACGGCAATTATTAATTTTGTTGAAAATTCACCTTTAAGAGAATGGTGTGTTAGTCTAAGATTATATAAAAATTTGTTCGTTATTGTCTTAAGTGTAGCTACTGTTGTTGAGAAAATGTTACCATTGTTAAAATACAATTGTTTTTCGGCTCGTGACTCTTATTATTATTATTTCACTAACATTGTTAAATTTGTACATAATTGGAATATATATTTCAAAATAACACACATTAAAATCAACAAGTCACGTGACAGCCACATCCAATGTAAAGTCGCGGTGGAACGGAATGTATCTGAATTACATCTTGATTTTGGGGACGCTTAGTTATTGTGATTCCATCCAAAATTTATCGTGTTTAGGAACAGTATCCAACAGCTTCTTCCGACAAAAAATATTCATACAATTAGATCATAAAGATACGTTCAGATCTGTGGTACTGGCTGGCATTAAACAACAAAAATATATGGATTGACTTGGAGCATAATTCTCACTCTAATTCTGACGTTTTATGACACAAATAAAATTTATTAAAATCACACATGACCAACATAATCTATATTAGCTGTAACAGTTTTTGTCAGTTAGGCTAACCTGAAGGTAACCTAAGAAGGTCGAAACGTTGTTCTGTATTTTATTTTAACTAACGTTTCAATACCCAAACCAGCAGTCTTGACAATACATGTAACTAAAAATGCTTGTTATGGATTAGGGGGTTTTGATGAACGATAATTTAAACACTAGATGGAAAGAAGTGCAGTTGACTAAATCAGTCAAACAGAAACTCGTATGAAACGAGAAAGTCTTAGAATTAATTGCATTGATACTGCTTGTAGATTTAAAAACATATTCCAGAGCAATCCGACAGAAATAAAACGCTGAGTTTTTGAATATTTTCTTTGTTTTTAGATTATAAACAACATGAAATGTAATCAGATAACATGAAACACGTGACAAATGTACGTAGTGAACATTTTAAAACCGGGAATAGAAGCTGATATTTATAAAAACAATGTTTCAACAGCCTAATTCCCGTGCACCTTTGTTCTTGGCCAGTGCCCTCTATGGAACAACGTGTTTACTACTGGGACCAGCTCCATTCATTTCTACAGAAACGTAAGTAATTATAATAATCTTATGTTAAAGTTTTGGCTGTGATTTTATTTGTTGGTTAAGTAACGAATACATTCATAAGCAAATCCGTGACTCTTCGTTATGTTATTCGATACCAGCTGCCTGTGGATGGTGATTGTATCTCAAGTACCGTTGGGATTAGGCTCAGCAGCCAAGCTTGTGGTGGGATTCAACCATTCCTTAAAACATACAATGTAAGGCATTATACGATATATAACTTTAATGGTTTTATTTAATACACCCTTTATTCTTTGCAAAAAAAAAACTCCAGAAATAAAATAATCAGCTTCTGACAGATTTGATATTTCATTACCATGGAACTTTTGAAATTAATTATACCACCAGTTATAACAGTACCTGATGTTACTAAAAACGTTTCAAAGTTTACCGTACATTTATCGAAAATATAGATTGAAATTTTCTTCCATAATCAGATCACGAGGCTTTCCTGATGATATACCAACCATAGCAACAGTTGCAGGTGCTTTCAACTGTGTTAACAGTCTTGGGTAGGTCGTAACAACTGTGTTAATACTCTCTGGTAGGTAGAAACAGCTATGTTAATAGTCTTGGATAGGTAGTAACAGCTGTGTTTATAGTCTTGGATAGGTAGTAACAGCTGTAACAGTCTCTGGTAAGTAGTAAAAGTTGCATTAACAGCATCTTATAAAACTCTAACGACTGTGTTAACAATGTCAGATAGACACTAACAGTTGCGTTAATAATCTCGGGTAGGTAGTAACAGCTGTGTTAACACTCTGAGGTTGGTTGTAGCAGTTGCATTAACAATGTCATACAGACTCTAACGACTGTGTTAACAGTCACGTGTAGGTTGAACAGCTGTGTTAACACTCTCAGGCAGGTAGTGACAGATGTGTTACCAGTCTTGGAGAAATAGTAAAGGCTGTGTTAACAATCTAAGATAGGTAGAAACAGATGTGTTAACAGTCTCAGATAGATAGTAATAGCTGTGTTAACAATCTGGGACAGGTAGTAACAGCTGTGTTAACAATCTAGGATAGGTAGTAATAGCTGTGTTAACAGTCTTGAGTGGAAAGTAACAGCTGTGTTAAGTCTCATGTAAGTATTGACAACTATGTGAACACTCTCAGGTAAGTAGTAGCAATTGTATGAACAGCCTTGGATAAGTAGTAAGAACTGTACGAAGAGTCTCGGATTGATAGTTACGGCTGTGTCAACAGTCTCAAGCCAGTGGTAACAGCTGTGTTAAGTCTCATGTAAATATTGAGAACTGCGTGAACATTATTTAGTAAGTAGTAATAATTGTGTGAACAGCCTTGGGTAAGTAGTAACAGCTGTTTTAGCAGGCTCAGGTTTGTAGAAGCAAATATTTTAGTTTTAAAAATAAGTTAATTGCAGATAACTTTTTCCCGTGTTCATCTTAATTTTTCCATTGATTACAGATATATCTTTTGACTTCTTTAATCTTGTGTTTAGTTCAATATCTGGATTCATCTATGGGCTCTATTTATTATTCATAGAACTTATTTCTACATACAACAGAATAATTTGAAAAGATATGGTTTAAAAGTGAGTGGAAATTTTGAAAGCCCAACATGTCTTAAGTGTAGATTTTTTAAAGTAAAATTAGGAAAGAAATCATACTATTATTGTTTCATGGCTGGAATAAATCAAGTTCATATCCTTCTGTCGTCTATACTAACATCTTTGTTTCTTCCCACAGTGAATTCATTGGACCATCAATAGGTGGAGTTTTACTTGAAAAAGTAGGCTACAAAACTGGAACCATGGTTCTGTTAGGATTTGAAATGGCCATTGTAAGTTTACAATGCTTAACTGTTGTGTCTATTGAACACATTTTACAACATTGATTTTAAGCCTTTACAAAGTCTTTCCAACATAGTGTGTGGTATCAACTTCACTAAACTTTTAAAATATAACTGTATTTATCATTCATAGAACTTACTGAAGGAAATGTGTGCAAAACTCCATAACATCAACAAATAAACCTATAATTATACTTGGTAAAGACCACAGAATACACACAATTACAACATGAATTAAATAACACTGTGAATTATATGTATTTAAAACAAAGTTTCATAATTGGATAATGGGAGAGAGGTCAGTGCAGTATAAATTTCCAGATCAGCTGTTTGTTATGAATATAATTCCAGCTATTTCAGAACTATTTCTGCACAGCTTGAGCCAACAAAATGATTTGTTTGTACTGTGTTAAGAAGGACCATCTCAAGGAATATGAGAACAGATGCATTACCTCACAAGCTACTTTATAGTTACTATGTAGAAAGGAGGTACCTGTTACTTTAGTCTGTATTAGAGTAGCTGGACGGCCACACCTTACTTCAGGTAGTATTGTATGTTAGGCTATTGTACGATTCAAGAACAGTGGTGACAGCAGTAAGCCTCATGGATGCTATCATACCCTTCAATCTTCTGGAACTCATATTTTCTTACAATTCTTGGGCAGTGGACACGCCTGATTTTGCCACTATAATTCTTAGACAACAGGCACATGATTCTGCCACCACAATTTTTGGGCATTTGACATATCTGATTTTGCTACCACAATTCTTGGGCAGTAGATACACTTGGTTTTGTCACCTATCCTTTCAGGAATTTTTGTTAAATCATCTGCAACACATGAAAAAGTACTGGAATATTTCTGCTGTCATGTGGGGTGCTCAAGGGTGGGTGAACAATACCTTATCATGTTATACCAAGGTATGGATCAGTGCTACACCATTTTTTCTCCTTCCACAATGACTACCTCACCAGACAAGACAGTGTTCCAATGAAAGATGAGGCTTCTATCCAGTCAAGTTCAGTGACAAAACATAGGCTTGAAAATGTGGTTATTACCAGATCAATGAACTTTATTGACTGAGCATAACCCATCCCTGAAAAAACATCCCAAACAACTCTCATCACCAGTTTCCTTCCCAGTAGCAGAATGCAATTCCAAGAGCCGAGATCTCAGGTGTTTTTAAATATGATGTTTTTCTGTCTTACTTGTTGCAAAGAATACACTAATAGTAATATCCTTTCAAGTGTGTTTAAAAAAACAACAACATTCTTTCTGGAGAGGGAGACTGGTTATTGGTAAACTGTGAATGTACTGTTTATGTGTCAAAATGGTACTCTCATCTGTATATGTATAAACCACGAATATCTGTGTCTGGCCAATATCTAACTATTTCTAGATAATTGGGCCAGCTAGTCTCAACCATACATTGTAGGATGATAATTAAGAATAAGTGGTATGTGAATGGGGATTTCATAGCCCTTCCATTCCCCATTATCAATCTTTTTTTTTAGTATTTAAAAATACTGACCCAAGTTAACAATATTCACAGATGGCACCAGATTCTCACACTGGAAAAAGACTAACTTTTCTATGAGAACATGCACACAATGTATGGGAAGGAGGTCTCACAAATGTCTTGTATATCTGAGAGTGCTCTAGCAGTCTTTATGGTGGAATGCAATGAAAAAATTGTCTGCCAGTACTACAGTAATAAACAAAACCACTGAAACTTCTACTCCAACAGCCACCATAATGCTTGTATCAAGAGCCGTTTCTTGAGTCATACCTACTTCCTACTTTAACCTGTGACCTTTCAACTTTAGCCTGTAAAACATTTCTGTAGCCAATGACTGTCTACTAATTAATCACATGAAACACCTTGGAGGGACATTAAGAGCTGAATGCTGAAAGCAGGTAACAGAAAGCACTACTTTCACCATTACCTCTTTCTACAAAGTTACCTGACTATCACACAGTGAATACCAAGTTTTTATTATACACTGCTGGCCAAAATCTTAAGGCCAATGAGCATAAAGAAAAAATATGCATCTTGCATTGTTGGACTCAACCACTTATTTGAGCAGAGCTTCGAAAGATGAAAATAAGAAAAGGGAAAATAAAAATAAACTTCTTTTTGCTTTTAATAGGGAAAATGTGAACACTATGAAATAAGCCTAAATACTAGCTGGTCAAAAGTTTAAGACCATATCAAAAAGAAGTCCTAAACAGAGAAGGAAATGCTCAACAAAAGGTCTCAGTAGTGAGTTGGGATGAACACATTGGATGATCCAAAAGAATCACGTTATTCACCATGAAAATGTCCTTTGTCCTGCGGGCATTGTGGATTGCAGCTTTGTCCTGCTGAAAGATCTAGTCATTTCCACACAAGTGAGGACCTTCAGTCAATAAGGATGCTCTCTCCAACATGCCAATGCTGCCAGTTGCTGTTTGTCACTCCTGTATAACCTGAAGCTCCATTGTTCCATGGAAGGAGAAAGCACCCCAGATCATGATGGAACCTTTTCCACTGTGCCGTGTAGAAACTGTCTCCAGTGTGATATCCTTATCATGCCACTAACATTGGAAGCCATCTGGACCATCCAGGTTAAATTTTTTCTCATCAGAGAACAAAACCTTCATCCACTTTTCTTGTCCCATGTTTGGTGCTTCTCAGCAAAGTTTAACCAACCACTTGAAATTCTTGTTCCGTGCCCCTCAGAGTCTTTTAAGAAATTTGCAACAGCAGTTTTACTTCACCCAATCTCACCAGAAATGGCACATTGAGAGAGACCTTGTCTTTGCAGCTCAACAATTCTGCCACGTTCAAACTCTGTCAACTTTTTAGCCTTTGCCATGTTTTTACCCAATGTAACTCAGATGTCAGTGGGAGATGTTGAAAATGCTAATGCTTGAACACAAATGACTAAATTTTGTTACGTGTTTTCTGATTAATGCTTCATTTCAGTATGATCTTAAACTTTTAACCAGCTTGTATTTAGGCTAATTTCATAGTGTTCACATTTTCCCTATTAAATGCTAAAAATGTTTTTCATTTTTATTTTTCCTTTTCTTATTTTTATCTTTCGAAGCTCTACTCAAATCAGTGGTTGAGTCTAACAACACAAAATGCATATTTTTTTCTTTATGTTCATTGGCCTTAAGATTTTGGCCAGCAGTGTATACATAATTAGTTCTTAAAAGTTATATAAAACATTTTGTGAAGTAATAATGAACACTGTAATAATATGTTACATTTTAAAGTCTCCCAGGGACAGCAGTAACCCTTCAGATTTGCAATACTAAAATTAAGGGTTTGATTCCCCTCGGTGGACACAGCGGACAATCTGTTGTGGCTTTGCAATTACAAAACCCACATGTGATATTATAAATAACTGTGTGAAAGTTAGGATTTTTGTCCTATTTGTTTTAGCATTCACCCACATATTTGTTTGAGTTCATAACCTGGACAAACCACCTCAGCCAGGTTGTTATAATTTGAAAAATGTTAGCAGAAGAAAAGCTTTCACCTCCAGTTTGGTTCTGAAAAGTAAAAGGTTCTGCAACTTCAAGACAGTAGGTGAACTTGTTCTCCAAGTGGGTTTAAAACTTTGTAATTTTCAGTAGAATTATGACTGTAATTCTCATTTAAACTTCATTCAGTATTATTTAGTTAAAATAAAAATGAACTAAGTGTATGCAAGTACTATAATCAAATTACATGCTAAACCTACATGTTTAATATTTTTCATGCTGCTCTTAACATTATAAATTATTTTCCTTCTTTCAAAATCTGAACTGATAGAACACATTGTGTAATAATCTGGCAAGATCATATCTATCAGCCTCTCCCTCCCTACAAACACAAAAATGTTTCTCCTACACTTTCTCCTGATCTGTCTACAATCAGTTCTCATGTTTAATAAATATCCTGTGTAAGTCTCCCTATCTTCAACAAATAACACATTGAATTCCAATGTTTTCATTATGTTGCCACAAAAATATTTCAGTGTTATTACATGCTGGTGTTCCAATAGGATCAGTTTAGTGAATATTCGGTGTTTCTTTTTTGTTTTTTCTGTAGTTTGTGGTTACTGTTGGTTACTCATCATGGTTAACATGGAAGAGGACAAGATTCATAGAAGAAGAGAAAATTCCTGTTCTCTCAACTGTATATCACAATTCATAAGAATCGTGTTATATACACCAACATCATCTCACCCAGGATTGTCTGGTAAAGTCCTTGTTTACATGTTTACAGAACTGCTACTGAAAGTGAACAAGTACAACTAAAAATATGTGAATCTGGTTAAAACCTGTACATCAACTACATCTAACTGAGGGCTGTTTAGTAAAGCCCTATTTTACGTGTTTACAGAACTGCTATTGAAGATGAACAAGTACAATTAGTATGTGAATCTGGTTAAAACCTGTACATCAATTCCATCTAACCCAGGACAGTCCAGTAAAGTCCTTGTTTACAAAACTGCAATTGAAGGTGAACAAGTTCAACTAAAAGTATCTGGTTAAAATCTGTGCATCAACTCCATCTAACTCAGGACTGTCTGTTAAGGTCCTTGTTTACAGAACTAATACTGAAGGTGAACAAGTACAACTAAGAGTATATGAATCTGGTTAACCCCTGTATATCAACTCCACTTAACTCAGGACTGTCTAGTAAAGTCCTTGCTTACATGTTTACAAAACTGCTATTGAAGGTGAACAAGTACAACTAAAACATGTGAATCTAGGTAAAACCTGTACATCAATTCCATCTAACCCAGGACTGTCTAGTATACTCCTTGTTTACAGAACTACTATTAAAAGTGAAGTACAACTAAAAATATATAAATATTGTGAAAACCTATACAAAATCTCCATCTAACTGAGGACTGTCTAATGAAGCCCTTCTTTACATGTTTGCAGAACTGCTATTGAAGGTGAGTAACTACAATTAAAAGTATGTGAATCTGGTTTAAACCTGTGCATCAACTCCATTTAATCTAGAAGTGTCTGTTAAAGTCCTTGTGTACAGAACTGCTACTAAAGGTGAACGCATACAACTGAAAGCATATGAATCTGGGTTAAACCTGTACATCAACTCCATCTGACCCAGGACCATCTAGTAAAGTCACTGTTTACAGAACTACTATTGACAGTGAACAAGTACAACCAAAAGTAAAGAAGCTAATTAAAATATCTATGATTGTTCATACTAACAATGTATCAATGTAGAATTCAAAATTTAACTAAATGTTGTCAAAGTCCATTATGACCAGAACTTCTAAGTAAATGTTGTCCAGATCCAAGTAGAAATGATTATTTTCAAACTTCTCCCACACTGTTACTTTATAATGTAACAAAACAGATGTGTTCTGTACAATTTAAGTTGCTATATATTTTCTAAAAATAATAAAAAACATGAAAAGGACTTCGAGGTAATTTTATGTCAGTGAACTTCAAAGAGAAACTGTTTGATTATTCATAAACCCTATGACTATTTTATGTAAAAAGATTTAGTTACTCTTCAGTGTTTTTAAACTAAGTGATTAGTAAATGTATACAATAATCAGTTGAGAAAAAATGGTGAAGAAATATTCATAACTAAATTATCAAGTAATCAGTTTGCAATATACAGTAAAGAAAGATTCATAACTAACAGATGAATTAATCAGTTAACAATACACAGTAATGAATTAGTTCATAACATACAGTAACAGAAGATTCATTATTAAATGATGAAGTAACTACTTAAAAATATGACTTACAGAAAGATTCATTACTACAGGTAGATGTGATCTGTTAAAAATACACAGGAAAGAAAAACTGATTACTAAATGATGAAATAATCAGTTAACAATATACAGTAAAGGCAGAATCATTACTAAATGTAGATGTGATATGTTAAAATACAGTAAAGGCAGAATCATTACTAAATGATGAAGTAATCAGTTAACAATATACAGTGGAGGAAGATTCATTACTGAATGAAGAAGTGATGAGTTAATGATACACTGTAAACAGATTCATTACTAAAGATAAAAGTGACCAGTTAACATTTTGTAATGTAAACAAAGATTTATTACTAACTGAAGAACTGATGAGTTAACAATATACTCTAAACAATGATTAATCACTAAAGACAGAAGTGACCAGTTAACATTTATACTGTAAACAAAGATTCATCACTGAAGGTAGAAGTCACCAGTCAACAATATTCTGTATCCAAAGACCCATTACTAAATGTAGATGTAACCAGTTAACTGTTTCCAAAGATTCATTAGGAAATATAGAATTAATCAGCTGACAGTATATAAGGAAAGATTAATTACACTATGTAACAAAATTTTTACTTTTTCTTGTTCCTGGGCAGAAAGTGTTATTTCCCAAATGCATATGCCTAAAGTAAATGGAAAAGACCTATTTTTGTCTTCAAACTTTGCCTATGTGACCTGGGTAATGAAATTTTCAAATTTACCCATTTTCCAGAACATTCTAGGTAGATTCAGTGCTGAGTGGCTGATAAAGAATTTTCTCGAATTTTCAAGAATTTTCCAGAATGTTGTAGAACTTATGAGAATTTTCAAGAACCTTTTAGAATTTTCTAGAACTTTCCACAGTAATATATATACAAGGGCTCACCACTCACAACTGCAGTTTAGTTCTAGCTGCTTAAGAAAACACATAGACCTATCCAAGGAGACTTTACCAAGTTTCCCTCTTATCTTTGCCTTTGGGATAGCAGCAAAACTACTGCACACTACAACAGAAAGCACTGGTCACAACGGACAGAGTTCTCTGTGGGGAGGAACAATGTCAAGTGTAAGCCACTAGTGGACCTCCAAAAAGTGTTATTCCCACCATTGCACATAAAACTGGGTCTTACAAACAATTTCTCACAGCTCTTGATAAGAAGTCTGCAGCCTTTGAGTACCTTCAAGACTTCTTCCCTAAGCTGTCTGAGACAAAGGTCAAAGCTGGTGTCTTTGTTGGACCACAAATAAAGAAGATCCTGGAGTCTACATAATTCCCCAAGAAGCTCAGTAGGAAAAAAAAAAGCTTGGGGCAACTTTGTTGCAGTGGTTCAGGGCTTCTTTGGCAATCACAAGGCCAAAAATTATGTGGAACTGGTTGAGGCTCTGGTGAAGACCTACTGGCAAAATGGGCTGCAGGATGTCCCTGAAAGTCCATATCCTTGACACTCATCTTGATAAATTCAAGGAGAATATGGAAGCATACTCAGAAAAGCAAGGCAAGCTCTTCCACTAAGATATACTGGACTTTGGACACTGCTACTAATGAGTGTATAACGAAAACATAATGGGAGACTATACTTTGGGGCTGATACGTTAAAGTGATTTACATTACAGTCACAAATCTCAAAAAAAATACTTCTAAAAACTTTTGTTAATTTTTGTTCAACTTTAGATTAAATGCATGTAAATCTTGATTCATATCTTGTTTTATTCAGACCTTATGCAAATAAAAATGTGAAAATTTGCCCGTTTTTATATTGAAAATAGGTTAATTTCTAAATTTCATTATCCAGGTCACAAAAGCAAAGTTTGAAGGAAATAATGGCCATTTTCTGTACTTTTACAACAAGCAATTAAGAAATTACACTTACTATCGAGGAACAAAATTTGTGTTACATAGTGTCACTAAGTGTAGAAGATACCAATTAACAATATACCATAAACAAAGATTCATTACTGAATGTAGAAGGATCATTCGATGTCAAATCATCCAGATTTTGGAAAATTTTCCAGGTGACCCCCTCAGAATGCCTTGAAAAAATTCACGTGCTCATCTACTCATATAATGAAAAATTCTACATTCAGTTATGAATTTTTCTTTACTGTATAAATGTTAACTGGTGACTTCTGGGTCATTCCATGTCAAATCATCCAGGGGGCTGCAGGTGACCCCCACAGAAGGCCTTGAAAAAATTCACATGTGCTCATCTACCCATATAATGAAACATTGCCAAAGATTAGATCAGTATCTCTTAATAGTTTCCGAGTTACAGTTCTGTAAAATTTATTTTTTTTTATTTTTGGCAAATTCATTTTCAGGCAACTTTGGCTGCTTAAAGCTGCAAGAGTAATGGTGGTAGAAGGCTGAAATTTGCTACACTAACTGGGTTAATCTCATATAATTCAAAAATGGTCTCAAACCAAGTTTATCTCTCTTAGGATTTTCATAGTGAGGCTAAAAAATAACCAGAAAACCCAAAATTGAAAAAAAAACATTCAACTTTGTATCATATTAAGTCTTAGAGCTATGGCTTGTTAAATAAACCAATGTCTATCAGATCTCCTGTAAAAAAATTTAGTTGCATGGAACTTTTATGATTTAGCTAAAAATAGCCCTACTTCATGCCACAGTTTGACCATGTCACCAGTTATTCAGTTTTTTCAGATTTATACCATATATTCTTACATCTCTGAATATGATCTACAAAAAAATCAAGATGGTCTTCAACCTACCTTTTGAGTTATAATTTTTTAAAGTATCCTCTGACCACACGTTTTTTACTTGAAAAAAAAAATTCAGTTCAGGTGTGTTACTGTGTGCAAATATATCCATACAATTTTGAAAACATTTATGAATCCCATTGAAATATTTTAATCAGCCTTTACCATAAATTCTTAGATCTCTGAACATGATCTCAAGATATCAGTGTTGTTAGCATGTGTGTTCTGTCAGATTGTCTGAAACACGACACAGTAGCTGTTCATGCTTTCATTACCACAGTACAAAGCCATGTCAAACAGAAATATCCAAACACAGAAAAGATTATTCATTTGAGTAATGGTGCAGCTTCACAATACAAGAATTTTAAAAAATCTTGTAAATCTTTGCTACCATATTGAAGATTATCAGTTGTCCGCTGAATAGCATTTTTTTGCCACCAGTCATGGGAAAAGTCCATGTGATAGAGTTAGTGGTACAGTGAAGAGGCTAGTGGAAATAAAGATTGTTCAATCTTCAAACATTTGAATTTACTTCACTGCACATCACAATTCCATTAAAACTTTTAATTTTGTTATGAATTTGTTAATAGAAGATGTAGAGGCTGGTGGCTTGTGCAAGCCTTCAATTGCCTATAACTTATCAAATTTTAAGTGTCTCTGACATGTACCACTGGACAAAGGACCACATTCAGTTCTTTCTTGTCAATCAGGAATCAGTCCTGCAGAATTGTGTAAAGTTTGATCTACTTGAGCACTATGACAAATACAAAACTGTGTCAGGTATTAGGTCACATCATAGCTTTATTCTACCAACAAATTGTATATGAGAAGGCTATCAGAGGATGATGTGTACACAGTTGTAACTGTTGGTAGTAGCAGTGAAAGTGATGCTACAGCAGCTCAAATAGGGTCTAATGATAGCAATGACAATTATCAGCCAGGGAAATATGTGGCATGCATATACAATCATGAATGGTATGTGGGAAACATAAAAGATAAATCAGTTGAACATTCCGATGTGTTGGTGTCATTTATGAAGAAATCAAGAAATGAACTGTTCTCATAGCCTGCAAGGTCATGTCAAGATGAAAGCTGGATTCCTTTCCAATATATTCTTTGTCTGATACATGCACCTACCGTGCAAGGCAATAGTGCTCACCACTATGTTCCGAGTCAAAGTGATCTCAACATAATCAATCTCAAAACTCAGAACTTTATTCAAGCTGTCTGAACAAAGCAATGTTTATTTTATGTTGTTAAGGCTAATTTATCACCAAAGCAGTTTTTTGAAACATTGCATTGTCATGATTATTTCAGTTTGGTGTGACTATAATCTTTCTCAGTTATCACCTGTTGTGACACTGTGCTTTTTGTGTCTGATTTACCATTATTTATTATATTATGAATCTTAAACTCAACTATATCTGCATAACTGTAATGCATACACAATATATTTGCATTACCATGTGATCTAACTAGGTATGCCAATAAACTTGTCCTGAAATGAATTAATTCTTTCTTGTTTCTTACAACTTAATTATTTAACAATGTAAAAGGCTGGTTAGAATATTTCAGTGGCATTCATAAAATTCTGACAGTTATTTTTCAAAACTGTAAGAATATATTTGCACACAGTAACACACCTAAACTGATTTTATTTCAGGTAAAAAACGTATGGTCAGAAGATACTTTAAAAAATTATAACTCAAAACAAAGGTGGAACACTATCTTGATATTTTTTGTAGATCATATTCAGAGATGTAAGAATATATGGTAAAAATCTGAAAAGGCTGAATAACTGGTGACATGGCCAAACTGTGGCCTGAAGTAGGGCTATTTTTAGCTATATCATAAAAAGTTGCATGCAGCTAAATTTCTTTACAGGAGATCTAACAGACTTTTAATTACAATAATTGCTGATTTATCAACTCTTATGTTATAGGAAATCTGAACAAAAATTCAGCTTTGTATGATATTTAGTCTTAGAGCTATGGCTTCTTAAATAAACCAATGTTTTTTTTACCATTTTGGGTTTTCAGGTGATTTTACAGCCTAACTATGCAACTCCTAAGAGAGATAAACTTGGTTTACGACCATTTTTGAAGTCTGTGGGATTAATTCAGTCAGTGTAGCAAATTTCAGCCTTCTACCACCATTTCTCTTGCAGCTTTAAGCAGCCAAAGTTGCCTGAAAATGAATTTGCCAAAAATAAAAAAAAAAGTAATTAAATTCTACAGGGCTGTAACTCAGAAACTATTAGATATATTGATCTAATCTTTGGCAATTTTTCATTGTATGGGTAGATGAGCACATGTGAATTTTTTCAAGGCATTCTGAAGGGGTCACCTGCAGCCCCCTGTATGATTTGACATGGAATGACCCAGAAGTCACCAGTTAACAACATAATGCATCCAAAGATTTGTTACTAAATGCAGATGTGACCAGTTAACATTTATACTGTAAAGAAAGATTCATTACTGAATGTAGAATTAATCAGTTAACAATATATGGTAAGCAAAGATTCATTACTGAATGTAGAATACACTAATTAACAATATACCATAAACAAAGATTCATCACTGAATGTAGAAGTCACTAATTAACAAGAAACTGTATTCAAAGATTCATTACTAAATATATATAAGTGATCAGTTAACAATATACTGTAAGCAAAGATGTATTACTAAATGTGGATGTGACCATTTAACAACATACAGTAAAGAAAGATTCATTGCTAAATGTACAAGTCACGAGTTAACAATATACTGAAACAAATATTTGTCACTAAATGTAGAAGTTACCAGTTAACCATATACTATATCTAAAAATTCAATACTAAATGTAGAAGTCATCAGTTAACAACACACATTATGTAATGATTCACAACTAACCTTAAAAGTGACCACTTAAGAATGCATTGTAATTAGTGATTGATTACAAAAAACACAAGTAACTAGTTAGCAGTAACTGTATCAAACAACCCCATCACTAAATCTAAAAGAAATAATATAATATTAAGGGACCTGTTGATCCATCTAGGCCATCTCCACTAAAGTAAACTGACATTACTTAAAAACAACTTGGAGAGCCCTATAATTCACACATTACTGTACAAAAAACTGTTATCACAAAGTCAAGAATTAGATTTCAGGGCTACTTTCAAAGAACAATGGAAGATAAATCACAGGTGAAACATCAACATCTTATTAATATTCATATTTAGTACAACAGAAACTCAGTGGAAGTGTTTGAGTTCAGTCAAATAGTTAATATTTTTTGTCACTTTTTATTTAACTGCAGATGGAATTTTAGGCATTGTTGCAACATAGTTAAAGAGCCCTTTGGGAATTTACTCTGAATGTCTATAACACACTCCCATAAAGTTTCTTTGGAATTCACTTTTGATTTGTCAAGTTTTTCATCTATTAAATCCTAGATCTGCCCAAATACAATGATATTGGAGCTCTACAAAGACACTGTATCATTGAATGACTCCAATGGCTTCTTTCTTAGCCCACCCCCCGCTAGTACAGCAATATGTCTCCAGATTTACAACCCTAAAATCAGGGGTTTGATTCCCCTGGTGGGCTGAGCAGATAGCCCGATGTGACTTTGCTATAAGCAAAACACAAACACTCTTTCTTAGCCAAGTAATTTCTGCATAGGTTGGATGAGTTTTGGGGGTCATTTTCTTGGTAGTAGAAGCCTTTACTAATAATATATAAACCAGTGGGTACACCAAGACATATCAGTATTCAGTGGTACTTGCACTGGTTCATTAACCCATCTATTTTACAAATATCTCCTGTCTCCATGCTTCATGGTAGGTGCTATGTATTGAGGTAAGTATCTTTCACCTTTCTTCTGCAGAACATAACAACCTATGCTTTGAAACAAGTGTTCCAAACTTGGACCCTTTTTCAATAAAGAACAGAACAGTTTTAGTACATTTTAGCATATTTCATTCTCTTGACAACATCTGGAGATTGAAGTAAATGTTTTTTAACTGCTGGATGACCAAACATTCCATTTTCATTGAGTCTTCTTGATACTGTAGATCTGGACAGTTCTTTCATTTGATACATGGTGGTTTATTTCATGTTTGACATCAGTGCCAGTCTTCCTTCTGTCCTGAAGACTGCATAAACAAAGATACTTAACATCAGTATCATTGCATTTAGGTGTTTTGCCTCTCTTTCCTATTTTGAAATGTTGCTGTCTTGGTCTCACATTATAGGGTGTACTTGACAGTGTTTGGGGAGCATTTCTAGTCTGTAGCAAGTTGTCAGAGAGTTCAACCAGCATCATGTAAAGCTTCTATGCAAACTTCCCACTGTACTGAGAATTTTTATTCATTTTGGGCCATGGCATGACAACAAAACTTAATATATAGTGTTAAACACAGTTTTTATCAGGGTATATTTGTGGATTGGTACTAAAATGATTTCTTTTAGCATATATATGCTAACTTCTTTTTATATAGTTAAGACACTGCATGTAGTATCATGACAGTTATTTCAGACCCTAAATTTGACCTTATGTTCATTCAAATATAATCCTTATGACATGCTCTTGGTATATGGTAATTCTAAAAAAATGATAAGTATTCTCACCCTGGCTGATTTAATTGTCGACAGGGAGCAACGAAGTATTACCTTAGTGTTGAAACATATTTGTTAATGACATGGAAGAATTACCAATCCAAATGGAAAGAATGGTAAAATATTCTCTTAACACTTTTCCACAGTACTGAATATTTACCCATTTTTCCCTTAAAACATTAGTGCCTCCACCACATTCATAGGCAACCTATTTCAGAAATGATTTCCCTATTAGAAAAATAAAACTGCCTCAGCTGAAAATAGCTCTTATCCCAACCAAACTTTATATTTGTGCCCTCTGATCCTACCATTCTCACTCTTAACAGTATTAACCACCGTAATCAGATCTCTTCCACATCTCCTCTTACAAAGTATCATTCCAAGTATAACTCTAGTAACCTTTCTAATGGTCCAATGTCCTCCTGAGATAAGGAACCAAAGACTAAACACAGTATTCCAAATGTTACCTACACGATTAAATTATAGCCTTTTTCAGACTTGTATTCAATATTTATTTAGCTACAACCTAAAATCATATTGGCCTATAACTGGCAACAGTACACTGCTTTAATGGTTTTAAGAGACTGATCAACCGTTACACCAAGATCCCTTTCTTTCATGACACTGTTAAGTTATTCCTATCCAAATTATACTTATAATTCAAATTATGATAACAAATAAATTATCTTACATTCAGTGTAATTAAAATCTATCCAATCTTTATTTAACCAACACACTAAATGATATAAATCCTTCTGTATACAAGTTGGTAGAAATCAATACCTTGATATCATCAGCAAAGTTAAGTAATTTATTAACTATTCCTTCATCTATATCATTGATGTAAATCAGAAAGAGAAATGGTTCTGTGATTTAACCCTGAGGTACCACACTTGTAACATTAATCCAGTTTAATTGAACTCCATTTGTAAATACCATCTGCTTTCTTCCATCCAGCCACTCTTCTATCCAGTTTGCTAACTTATCTCTCAAACCTGTAGATAAAATGCGTTAAAAGCCTTTTATGTGGCACCATATTAAACATTTCCTGAAAATCTAGATACACTAAATCTATATCCTTACCCTCGTATACATAAACAGTAACCTTTTCAAAGAATGTCAAACGATTTTTGAGGCGAGATTTTCCCTTTGTGAAACCACGTTGATTATCAGAGTAGATTCTAAACTTTGTTAAATACTCTTTAAGTGTCTCTTTTTTCAGACTTTCTAAAACATTTTGCATAACTAGTGTAGGCTAATAGGCCTGTAGTTACTGGAGCAGTAGCACTGCTTCACTCAAAAAAAGGAGTAACATTAGTCAACTTTCTAACTTTCCCTGTATCATCCTACTTCCATCCTGACACACTGTTTGGTTTTATTGTATTTAAAGAAATCTTTATTGTTACATTTTTCTGCCAACCTTCTCATGTACATCGTGTTTGATGTGCTATTTGAACAACTCTCTCGCTATTCTTCTAAATCTCCCATCATAACAGTCAATTTAAACTTCTTACATTTATGATGCTTTCCTTTCATTTTATCCATTTGTACAATTTGTGGGCCAACTTGGTTTTTTCACCCTTGTCTTTCTATGAGGAACTTATCTTAAATATTTAAAACATCTTATCATTGTCTTTAAGTAACTGCCCCATTTATAACAGATAATTCTTGTCATCTTTTTAAAGTTTGCTTGTTTGAATACTGTAACCAAAATATCATTATTCATTATTTCCAATAGTAGCAAAACATCAAACTTAATGGATCAGTGATCACTTGTACAAAGACGTTTCCAAATTTCCACCTTATCAAAAATTTCTGTATTAGAAATAAACAATAGATCTTAAATAGCATTGTTCCTAGTAAGTTCCTTGACCAATTGGTGAAGAAATCCATCTTGAATGGTTTCCTGAAACCTTTCTCCCTCATGGTTTGACTAACATTTCACAATAATGTGTGACTAAAACTAAAATAACTCATAATTTTGGTTTTATTAATAGTTAAAGTCTGAATCTTACTGTAAAGTTTCTCATTAATTTCATCATTATCACCTGATGGACTGTAATCAGTTCCCACTAAGTTTTTCCCGTTACGTTTGCTAATAGAAACCCAATTGAATTCCATCTCCTTGCTGTTATCTTTGATATATCAGCTTCAGTAGAATGTATTGTAAATTTTGCATATAAAACCATTATTTCCACTTTCTTTAATAATCTGTCCCTATTAAATAACCTGTAATCCTTTACCTCAAATAAATTTTTGTCAAATGTTTGCATTTAACCATGTTTCAGTTATTCCCATTATATCAGAATTCTCCGTTCCTACAAGTGCTCTAAGTCACCTATTTAACTTATTGTACTTCTTGTTTTATAATAGTTACAGTTAAGCTTATTCTTACAGCAATACATCGTTCCTATTATAAATTTTTCTCCACATCTAATTTTTTCTGCATTTAATTTATTCTAGCTCTCAACACTGTTTAGTCTTAGTTTACAACTTCCCTTACACCTGAGTTAATAGAATTGTTAAACAAGACATCCCCTACCCTATTGAAATGCAAACCATCCATTCGAAACATCTCTCTTCCGTCATTGAACTGATACTGAAAGACCAGTCAGCCAACCTGCTCATCCTTGCACATTAACCCACACCTAGCAGTTAACCCTAATGACCTATTTATAATTTCCAAACACAGTCAATTTAAACTTCAATGAATCGAAGAGCTTATTACTAAACACAGAAATAATCAATTAACAAAACTTCATCAAAAGTAACACAGAAAAAGATTCGTTAACTTGATTAAAAAAAAAAAGAGTCACATATAAAGCTTTATCAAAACTGAGAACGAAGCGGTTTTGATTTTAATAACTACACAGAACGAATATATATCAAAGTGATTAATCTTCAAAAGTAGTAGTAAGTAATTAAACAACTTTATACCACCTAGAATAAAAAGATATCTAAAAAAGCTATATTCTCGCCCAAACATTCTCGCCCTTTAAGCCGTGGGGTCGTTATAATCTAACAATCAATCCCACTATTCGTTAGTAAAAGAGTAGCCCAAGAGTTGGCGGTAGATGGTGATGACTAGCTGCCTTCACTCTAGTCTTACACTGCTAAATTAGGAACAGATAGCGCAGATAGCCCTGGAGTAGCTTTGCGCGAAATTCAAAAACAAACAAACAAACTATTTCAAATTTTATTGCATAAAACTTCTTTTGTGTTAAAGAAGGTAATAGGAGAAAGCTTTATGAAACGTGATAGTTTACTGTGGAAAATGGAAATTAAGGTTATAAAATATTTTGGGTCGTTTTATATTTTTGGTTTAACTTCAAATAAATAGTTTCGACAACTACATGCATACTCACTCTTCTCGCTGAATAAATTGTGGCATAGACAGCGCTGAAATTTTGTAAATATAAAGCACGTGCTTTAATGTTTACGTACAAGTAATACCGCCCATTATTTCATAAAACAACCAATCACATTCGCTTTTGAAATATTTTGACGTTTTGCTTTTTTTTCTATTTCCATCAATATATTTTGTTGTGTAGGTTTATGTACTTGCTAACTGTTTAAAATTTAATTTAAATAATTTCATAAAAGCTCATGAATACTTTATAATATAATTGACGGAATATATATATATTTAAATACCCGAGTAAATCCAAACTTTAGTTGGCACAGAGAATTTGCTTCATTATCTAATGTGCGTGTTTATAACTTTGTATATTAACACTTTAATATAGAAGCACTAAGGTTACAATATTACTACAATTGAAGAGAAACAGAAGTAATAATTGTATGGTAAACACAACTGTTGCTTACTGTTAGTGTTAGCACAACTACTGTTACAACAGATGAAGTATTCTATCTTTATTATATTGTTATATTGTTGTCATGCGTTTAAAGAGACAATATTTTTCGTTTATTTTTAATATTTATAAATTTCCTTATCTTTAAACTATTAGTATGAGTATTTAATGTTCAAATTGTTAACAGATATATTCAGTAATTTTTATTGGTCAGATTCACCATCTAATCTAAGTACTTAATATTTACACCATAGATCTGATGCATGTTACAAGTGTGTAAAAAACATAACATAAATTGTGAGCTTTTGGTTACATTTAGAGTGTGAGGTAAGTTGGTCACACATGACTTAATCATCAGTTTCATGTGTGCATGCTAAGGATGGTTAGATAAATGTACTTTATTATTAGTTTTCAAGTAAAATCTAGAAAATTCATTATTTTATTTTTGAACTTTATTGTATAAAGTGAAATTGGAACAAATGTACTTAAACACTGAAATCTTTAATTACTTTATTATATATAGAAACAAACAAACTTGTTACATATAGGAAAAAAATGTGTTTTAGTGGAAGGAAATTATATTTGTGTATGCTTCATACAAAGTAATTTATGGCTTGTAGTCTACATTCTTGTAGTGCAAGATCTACATCAGTAATTTTACACTGGTAAATACACAACAGATCAGACATGATCAGTTATCCTACATGTAGATTTCTATTTGGTTTTGTGTTACTGCTAAACACTAAGCAGTTTAAGAACACAGACACTGAGGATGGGGGATAGACACCCATGACAGGAACTTCCTTCATATGCTATTGAGTTCAGTGATTTACTTCTAACGTTGTGTGCTTTCATTATTTGTAAGTCTGTTGTAAAGAAAGCTTTCTTGCTTACTTAAGACTCTGTGAGGCTGGCTTTGTTAAGACATTGCATTATAAGAGCAACTAACTGAGTGGCTTTCATTATATGAGGGATACAAATTTGTTAAATAGCTTTCAGTACCCCCATTATAAAAACTGTTCTGTTTCTCAATAAGAAAACTTTTTTTTATTCTGACCCACTTTGTTCTAAAGTGAGTATTTAATGCTATGTTTTAATGTATATCTTTAAGGAACTTCAAGGAGTGTAATTCTACCAATCAGAAAAAGAGCCACTTACATCTTTGAAATAGCCAATCTTTTAATTAAAACTGTGATAACTTTCATAATTTACTGAATGATATGTTATATAGCACCACATAACACCAAGACAAAAAAAAACTTTTGTCCAGTTATGTTGAAAATCATTAGGTAAATGTCTTTATTTTCTGATGGCTTCAGACAACAGGTGGATAGGAGACTAATTATTATTAGATATTTTCTAAACTTTTCTGAAACTTTTTTTCTCATAATTAAATTACAACAGAGTCTATATTACAATGTTTTTGTTTTGTAGCATTGTGTTTAATACTAAAGTAATGTAATGTTCTTGTTTTCTAACATTGTCTTTAATACTAAAGTGATGGAATGTTCTTGTTTTGTAGCATTGTGTTTAATACTAAAGTGATGGAATGTTCTTGTTTTGTAGCATTGTGTTTAATACTAAAGTGAGGAATGTTCTTGTTTTGTAACACTGTGGTTGATACTAAAATGATGGAATGTTTTTGTTTTGTAACATTGTGGTTGATACTAAAATGATGGAATGTTCTTGTTTCATTGAGAATGTTTTTCTTATCAAAAATGTTAGTGCCAAAGCTGAAATTCACAAATTTACCTTTACCTAACTTTAGTACTAACAAATGTGAAGTAATGAAGTTGGGTGGAAAGATAATTTGGACCTTTTATGTAGTATTCATGAACATGCTGTTTGGAGTGAACAAGAAAGAGAGCTGATGTGATGTAGATATTAGAATTGCTGCAGCATCAGTTAACATGTAGATTGGTAGTGGAATTATCAATTTGAAAATGTTAACTGTGTTAAATCTTTGGAAACCTAGTTAC
Source organism: Tachypleus tridentatus (assembly GCF_004210375.1). NCBI lineage: Eukaryota > Metazoa > Arthropoda > Merostomata > Xiphosura > Limulidae > Tachypleus > Tachypleus tridentatus. The sequence goes on along the minus strand of NC_134836.1, from coordinate 68,164,389 downwards.
AGATTAAGTGTTATGTTTTTGTTAGAATAGTCAAGTTCTGAATAATTTGTTGGTATGTCTTTCTAGTTTTAAGATATTTGAAACATTTATTATGGGGGACAGTTTTGTTTTGGTTTTGATTCTTTGGATAATGGTTTATCCAGACTGGCCTTTTGTTAGATTAATTTATCCTCAAACTTGGATAAAAACTGATATTTTCTAAGTATATATGTTTCTGAAGTGTTGATGAATTCTCATATATATTAAACTAGTAAATTAATAAAGATGTGTCTCTTGGCTCAAAGCTCTGTTCCACTCCTAGTGGACTGCTAATCTTCTCCACACACTTAAATATGATCCATAACTTGGCTTAATGCAATGTTAGGCATTTTTAACCCATCACTCTACATCATAGTTCAATAGCTGAGGAAAGGTTCGACTTATCATCTCTTCCATTCATGTGTAGAGGTGGGACTCACTGGTATTTGTTAGTTAGTTAATCTTTAAGCCAATTACATTTGGTTATTCTGACATGAGACTTTATGAAATTTAAATAATAAAAAACTAGGTTTGATTAGATGGTTATTTTCTGACATTTCACTGAGTTAATTGCCCACAACAACTCCCAACGGATGACAGTAGAATGACTCAGGATGCTAAGAAATTTTCCCCAAGTGAGGCTAATTCCTCCAGGTACACCAGTGATTGTAAATCATAGTTTTGACACCATGACTCAAGCATACAGATCATATCATGATTGCTGTATGTATTGTGACTCAAAGAAGTAGAAAGTTGTAGGAAATACTAATTGTCTATAACATTCCTTTATCAGCAATAACATTGTAAATACATTGTCCATAACATTCCTTCATCAACAGTAACATTGTCCATAACATTTCAGTGAAACGGCAGTTCGATTTAGAATGTCCAGAGGGAAGCAGCAGTAATGAAGGATTCAAAACACCAAGGACTAAAAGAGGGTGTTCCTGGAACTCATATGATAATCCTAAAGGTAGTATATCAGTATTAAGTTTGTTTCATAAGTGGATTATGTTAGTGTGCAACCCAGAAAGGAATGTTTCAGTTGGATTACAAAGAATATTAACAGTTGTGTGATGTCACTGTCACAATATTTCAGTTTGGTTGCAATGAGAGCAATTGAATAATGTTAACTTTATTAAAAAGGATTTCTTGAAACTGGGATGTAGTTTATGAAGAGGTCTTTTTTTTAACCTTTTGTATATTTAGGATGGTTTGTTTTTTATAATAACTTAAAGATATGTTAATTTTAGGCATTTATTTATTACACATTTTGAGATGTAAAAATTTATAACTGTAAATAGATTATCTTCGTGTCCAGTTTGTAATAAAGTACATATTTTGTTAGTCCAATATATTTTATCTATGAATAACTTCAGTATCACTAAAATATTTTGTTTCAGTCAAATTACTTGTTTGTTTGTTTGTTTTTTCTTTGGCCAGCTGAAACATTACTTGTAGAAATATAACAAATCATGACAGTGACTAAATATTGCAAAAGTTTAATTATTAGTGACTAAATATTACCAACGTTTAGTCTCTAGCGACAACATATTGCCAACATTCAGCACTAGTGACTACATATTGCTAATGTTCAGCATTGGTGACTAAATATTGTCAACAGTCATCACTACACCCTTGTGCAAATTAATTGAAACAAATAGTCATTTTACAATATTTTCAGCATGGCAGCCGGTGTAGGCTTGCTGGACCCGCTGATTTCTTTTAATAGTCGTTTTTTCACATAGATGGCATCATTAGCTGTGTTTCACAGTACGGTCGATCTATTTTTGGGATATATGTGATGAAATTTTGAGGAATATTACGTCATTCGAAATTGTGTTAAAAGGGCAAGGAGACGAGTCAAAAAACTTCTTACCAACTCAATGAAGAAAAAACTGTATCAATGGGGTCTGAAATACAAGAACTGGACGGAAGAACAATGGAGGAAGGTGTTATTCAGTGACAATCCTCATTTCTTCGTACAGGGTCAAAGAAGTCTGCATGTTCGCAGATCTCCAGGTGAGAAACTTCGAGAATCTCACATCAATCGGTTTGTAAAACATCCCTTGAAGAAGATGTTTAGGGGCTTTTTCAGCAACTATGGCTTCGGAGGCTTACATATCGTAGAAGGTATGATGTTAGGACCACAATACATCAAAGTTTTGCAGAGAAGAGTCGTTCCAGAATTGACAAAGAGATTTCCAGATGGATCTGGCATTTTTCAGCAAGATCTGGCTCCGTGCCACACATCGAAACTTGTGAAGAATTTTATGACCACAACACGAATAAAGGTGCTGGACTGGCCTGGAAACTCTCCAGACTTAAATCCTATTGAAAATTTTTGGGCAATTTGTAAAGAAAGACTTTGGGGAAAAAGACTGTACTATGAAAGATAAGCTAATTGAGGCCATAATTGAGGTGTGGTACTGCGATCCAAAAATTAGTAAACATTGCAATCAACTCGTGGACTGATGCCTAAGCGGATTAATGATCTTCTGAAAAATAAAGGTGGTCATATCATGTATTAAGTTGTGAGTAATTTTTGGATTCTCAGAAATAAAACGCAAAAACTTGAAAATATCGTAATTTACCGTCTTGTTTCAATTAATTTGGACAAGGGTGTTGTTGCTACATATTGCTGACATTCAGCACCTGTGATACTCTGTTGATGTACTTTGTTGGATGAAGTTTAGGGTTCTACAACTAAACTGGCAGATAAACAAAACTGTTTTAATATCTTAATTATTTATTTAAGGAAATATTTTTATTAAACAGTTTATCCTATTATGATGAGCTTTGAAAGAAGTTTGTGGTGTGCATATATGTTTCTATGTTTGTACAGTAAAGTCCCCAGGAGAGAAGACTAGATTTGATATGTCATTGGGACTTCTTACCAAATGTTTGTTAACATCTGCACATAATGGAGTAAGTAATAATCATTTCTGAAAGTTTAAAGTTTCTATGTACTTTCATGTAATTTGTTGAGCAGAAGTAATGTTTTTTTGTAAACACAAAGTACTCAGACTTTCAAAATGTCAACTGATAATTGTGGTTTATGTTTACAAAGATGCCATAATTTTACTTTATGTAGTTTAGTTTATATGTTAAATATTCAAAGTGTTATTTGTCTTAGTAACACAAAGCATAAGGAGACTATTTATTTAGACTTAATGTGCAGAACGTAAGGTTTTTTTATTAGAATTTTTAATTTCTAGTTTACTTCCTAAGTTTTGTTGTGCTTTACTTTGAGAATATAACTCTCCCATTCATCTTGCTTGAGCAGTAATCATTTAATTACTGATGAATGGAAAGGAAATAATGTTTGTCCACATGCATGTTTAATAGTGTGTGTAATTTATTAAATGAAGAAGTATCTTTAGACTTTGCTTTTTTGTAACTGCATTTTTAACAAGCTTCAGGAACTTCTGAATTCATTGTTTAAAGTAATACAATAAATACAAGTATGGGAAAATTAGTTTGTAGTTTTTAGGCTATAAACTTTAACATGTGTAGTATTGTTTAAAGTTTATTGTTTCAGTTATTTGAAGATGTGATATATGTTTTGATTATCTTACAGGTGGTTGATCTGAACAAAGCATCATCACTTCTAAATGTCCAGAAACGACGTATTTATGACATAACCAATGTATTAGAAGGAATAGGACTTGTAGAAAAGAAGTTAAAAAACAACACACAGTGGATGTAAGTGATTGTGGTTTCAAATACGGTACTTCTCTTCCCTCACAATTAGTTTCTCCTGTTTTGTGCTTCCCTCTTAATGTGAACTTTTTGCATCTCCTATTGGAATAAAAGATCCCAACATGTTTGTCATTCAAATCATCATACATCACCATCAATAGGAGAGTTCTACTATTATGTGACACGTAATTCTCTATGAACCATCACTTCGAAGTTTGTCAGATGTAAGCACCAGAAGATTGTGGGATGTGCAAGAAGAGGGAAGTACTTATCAGAAATTAATTTAGAGTTTATGAAAATTATAAATTTTGATGTTATCCCTCTTTCCACTCACATGATTAGCTAGAACCTACATTGAAAAGGAGGGACCAGTGTGAGGAAAGAACAGGCTTACTTCTCGAAAGTGTCCAAAGGATAGTCTGCAGATGAAAGAAACAGATAAGATGATTCAAGGAGAGACAACACTTCTGAACCAAGTATCTCTTTTCCATAAATAGAAATGAATACATGTGGTGGAAAAGAAAGAGAGCACATCTGACTGGGGAGAATATGTCTGAAAAGTGATCCTGGTCAGACAAATAATTCAATTTTACAGAATTAAAGTTGTTAAAGGAGGATGTGTACCATGGTATAGAATGGCTTGGGCGTGATGGACCATACCTTGTAAGTCAGTCACATGTTTGTAATGTTTGTGTATTTATTAAAATTTTTTGAAAGTTTTACCTTTACAAAATTAGGGGTTAGTTGTTCCTTTCTACATTGTTGAATAAAATAGATGTCATTTCTTCTATTGATAATTCGTTGGTTTAAATTTCTTAGTTTCTTAATGATCGTATGAGCGTGTACTGTTAATAGTGGTGTACAGTATTCTAGTTCAGACATAATGGAAACAGGTAAGTACAAATACACTGAGAAAAATTTCAAGTCTAATCTAAATCAACTTAATCATAAAGCCTTAATGGCCAGTTTCGATGTTATATCCCTATTTACAGAAGTTCCAACTGTTGAAGCCTGCAAGATAGCCTTAGTACTCTATATCCGAGACCCAAACCCAACAATAGACATTCCCAGCAACCAATTAGCAACCCTCATAGAATTCACCACGATAAAGACAAACTTCATGTTCAACAACCACAACTATATACAAATAAATGGCCTAAGCATGGGCAACCCAGTATCACCAGTTCTAGCCAATATTTTTATGACACAAGTTGAAACACAAGCAATTAACACACTATACTGGTACAGATATGTAGATGACACGGTTGCGTGGATTCAAATCTACAGAACACATACTTAATTTTTTCAATCACATTAACTCTATACATCCCAACATTAACTTCACATGTGAACAGGAAGAAAGCAATCAAATATCATTTATTAACCTCAAAATTACAAGAACCGACACACAATTCAAAACAGAAATCCACCGAAAAATCACCCATACTGGACTATACATTCCTTGGGACTCAGCACATGAAACAAAACAAAAACTCAACATACTAAGAAACCAAATAAACACAGCCATAAAACTATGCTCACCAGATAAAATTAACGATGAATTAGACAAAATAAAACAACACTTGATCAACATCAATAAGTTTCCTCCACAAACCATAGAACACATTATACGCACACACCTAGACAGAAAGCAAAATCAACCAACAAAAGTAAATATATCTCACGAATCAAAAAATCACGAAACCATATACTGCTGCATACCATATATTCATGACATCAGCAGACAAATAACCAACATTTGGCAAAAACTAGTAACAAAATATGAAATTCCAGTTAATACCAAATTTATTCAAAAATCAGGCACAAAACTGAGGACTATACCATGTAAAAACTACACTGACAAACATCACACCAACATTATTTATAAAATACAATGTGATAACTGCCACGACTACTATATTGGAGAAACAAGTAGAAAAATGGAAACCAGATTCAAAGAACACAAAAAGTCACCTTCACGCGTTTTCGAACACGGAAAATCAAATAAACACAACATAACCATAGAAAACACTCAAATACTAAATAAAGAAACAAACATAAACAAACGCAAAATTAAAGAAGCCTTACTTATACAACAACTTAAACCCAAAATAAACCAATATAAAGGAACGCCTTTATACCTATATTAATAAAATAAATAAAATTATATATTCAAACATATAACACCGCCCTCTACATTCCGACAATCAGTTACATAACCCTTCCAAACATGTGGTCAACTTCCGGTCAGTTACCTCTTTCTTTGTGAACCTGACGATGACCGAAGAAGGTCTAAACGTTGTTCGCTCTTCTATGTAAAATATTTTCTCAGCCCAAACGAGCCCTTTTTGCATATATATTATCATTATTGCTATGTCGAATCTTCATGTAATTGGTAAAATACGATTAAGGAGAAAAATGCCAAACTCTATAAGTTAGGCTAATTAATTAATTATTAATTTCATTGTTACTTAATTAATTATAGGATGAGAGGGTTGTGGTGTTTATTTGTCTGTAATTCTCTTAGTAAACTAGTTTATTTGTGTATCAAGTATATATTATTTTTGGACTTTTTATTGGAACGTTGTTTTGAAATTAGAACCAGTGAGAGTAGTTTATAGTTATTGTTATTTAAGAAATAAATTAATTCCATAATACAAAAAGATCTAAAAGAACCTACGCGACAATGCTATGGAAAATCGCAATAATTGTAACAGATTTACACGTTTTTGGTATACTGTTATTTGTATTTTATATATATATATATATACACTTTAACAAATTTACACATGCCTAGTGTACATTATTTGTATTTTATGTTCTTATACATTTATTGTATTGTACACTGCATATAAAATAACCTTTTCCCTTTCAGAAAATTTAAAAAAATGTCACTTTATGGAGGTATAAGTAAATGTAGATTGAGCGCCAGATGATGTGAAATTAACGTCTTTATTGCCACATGATGTCGCTCTGAGCTCATACTAAAACAGCTACTTTATGTGTCAGTTTTTTTATTGCTCTTCTTATTAAAATCGTCACATATAGGCTTAAACGTTTGTTGTTTTTGGGATTTGTGATACGTTAGTATTGTGCAGTAGAAGGTGGTTATTAGAAGGAGCTAAGAACAAACATATTAATGTGGTTTTAAAACTCATGATTCTAACATTGTCCCTGTACCACGAGCTGCTCTACTGTGCGTTCCGTCCAATCCATGAAAACCAGTATTACATAGCGTGATTAGATTCTTGAAAACATTGGTAAGTAAAACTAGTTTTTCATAGTCATCCTTCCAGGTCGAGTGACGTTTGTTCAGAACCTGTTTTGTTACACTTTATTAGGTTTTGTGAATTTCATTCACATACAGAAAAGTGTAACACAGCGCAGCTTGAACTTTGATCCTATTTCCCAACTCACGCAAAGAATGCTCAATATAATTTGAATTTTGACCCTATTTCCCTACTCACGCACATAATAATCTCAATCTTAATAAATACCTAGTAATGATTTAGGCCTATTCGTATCATCAACTATATGAACAACAACTGTAAAGTTGTGAACTCGACTAAATTCCTAGTAATGGTTCAGGCCTATTCCTATCATCAACTATATGAACAACAACTGTAAATGTGTGAACTCAACTAAATACCTAGTAATGGCTCAGGTCTATTCGTATCATCAACTATATGAACACCAACTGCAAAAGTCTGAAAGAGATTAAATGCATATTACTTTGGGTCTGTGGTTGTGCTTGTGACAAAACTGGCCCGACTGTAAAATCTCTGGCATCTGTAACTAAAATCAATGGATCTTCCACAGACTTGAATGCTTGTACTGTAGTAGGGGTCAGTTCGTTATTCGGTTTGATGAATACTCGTTCACGATTAGCAATCCCACTAAATGTATTTGGCTTTCAATTAATGTGTGTAGAAGATGAACTATGTCATAAACAAACTTTACAAAAGGGCGATACAGTAATGTCTACACTAACTTCTTGTAGGTTCAGTGGATCTTTAGACAAAACAATAATCACTGAAACGTAGCAAGAGCATTATGTAATGTAAATGATAATGCCACAATCCAGATCATACAGCACAGACAGTCTTTTCTTTACTTCGTTTGTTGAGTTGCGCTTGTCAATATCCACGTTTAAGATCTAATGTGGAAAAACATTTTGGTACAGATAAAGTCAAACCTTCAAAATGGATAAGGTTTCATGTTTATAGCTTCATTAAATTCCATACAGAACCACATGGGTACAATCTTTGTCTTCATAAGTAAAATAGGTGATACTAGCTAATATGCGGTTATAATACTCATTCTTTTATTAGTTCTATCTGTTTGAAAACCTCAACTTGTTTTGGAAGTTGTTTTGTTCATGAGCTTAATAAAGATGTGTTAATTATTCATATCCTCGAGAGTTCTACCAACTATTAATTCATCAGAACACATTGGAGTGATTGGTTCTGTTATGGTTTAGTCACTACATGTAAATTTATTTTTGACAAATACTGGCATAAGTGTCTCACTTCTTACTGATACAATAAATACTCGATCCGACATGGCCAGGTGGGTTAAGACGTTCGACTCGTAATCCGAGGGTCGCGAGTTCGAATCCCCGTCACACCAAACATGATCGCCCTTTCAGCAGTGGGAACTTTATAATGTGACGGTCAATCCCACTATTTGTTGGTGAAAGAGTTAGCGGTAGGTGGTGATGACTAGCTGACTTTCCTCTAGTCTTACACTGCTAAATTATGGACGGCTAGCGCAGATAGCCGTCGTGTAGCTTTGTGCGAAATTCAAAACAAACAAACAAACAATAAATGCTTGCCTTATTGTTATGGGAAGAAGTTTAACCTCTTGTAGTATTATTATCATACAATGCATAGGAATATTCTGATCATATGCTGTAAAACTACTTAAAGCCAGTGTAATCTTGAGTAAATATTGTCATTGTCGACTGCAGGGCATCTTTAAAGATGTACAGCTACTTTGATTCAGTCTAATTCGCACATTCTTTCTTTATGACATATTTAATCCATGAGGAACATTCAGGTAAGATAATTGGGCAAAGCTTTCCATATTTTCTGAACGTTTGACTAAGACCTCACCTTTCCTCTCTATCCTATTCCATGACACTGCTCCGGATACTTCTTTCAAATGCTATTACAAACCATTTTGGATAGAGTGGTTATTAAGAATTGGTACTTTCATGGCTCTTAACAGTAGGATTACTTAATGTTATTGAATTTGATCTTTCTAAACGGGCAGTAAGTTTGTTTGTTTGTTTGTTTTGGAATTTCGCACAAAGCTACTCGAGGGCTATCTGTGCTAGCCGTCCCTAATTTTGCAGTGTAAGACTAGAGGGAAGGCAGCTAGTCATCACCACCCACCGCCAACAATTGGGCTACTCTTTTACCAACGAATAGTGGGATTGACCGTCACATTATACACCCCCACGGCTGGGAGGGCTAGCATGTTTAGCGCGACGCGGGCGCGAACCCGCGACCCTCGAATTACGAGTCGCACGCCTTGCGCGCCTGGCCATGCCAGGCCCAGGCAGTAAGTTGGATGAATTGTTTTTCAATATTGTACACATTCACTCTTGAAAGAAGTTTGAACTGGGTCTGGTATACTTTGCATAACGTCTCACATTGAAGATGATTTCTTGGTTATCTGATGTTGAACGGACTAATTTATGGAATTTTATTTGGTAATTTAGTAGTTTCATAGCTTGAATAATCCAGAAATGTCCTTCAATTACAAATGTAGTAGTAATAGGTTTAGAATAAATAAATTCTTCTATTCCATATTTGATATTAAATGGTCGTTTGGGTCAGAACTCTTGTGTCAATGCGGAAATATATGTGACTTATTTATCATTTGTATTTAATGAATCGTTTCTCAGGTTCTGTTAATAATGCTGTAAAGCTGTACTTCTGTGATATTTATATGAATTTCTTGAAATTATTTTTGTAATATTTGTAAATTTTCAATAGCTTTATCGATCTTCTCTTCAGTAAAATTAATTTGTCGTTTAAATTTTCCTATAAATTGTACATCTTCTTTTATCTCCTGTACACTCTTCCTGTCTTTTTTAATTTTCTCTCTTTCTCTCCGTTTTTCTTTCCATCTGTTTTACCATACCCATCATGATTCCCACTTCACCAGAAGCTTTTGTAGTAATCTTGAACAAAAGTTGAAGTTTTGTGAGAGCTCATTTTTATTCTCACTAAAATAATTCCACATTTCACAACAGTGTTGTATGTTGATCTTTCATTGGCGAAATGTTGTACATTAACTGGAGAAAATAATTTAACGTCCAGTCTGCGTAAAAGATAACAAGTTAATTCATTTCCTCGTTTAACGTTTACATACTCAAACATTGTGGTACCTTTTAGGTCAAATTTACAAGTGATGGTAACTGCCTTATACAAACATAGAAAATAAACTTACTTGTACAACTTCACAGCTAAAACTAAAACACAGTAACTAATTCACTTCACTTGTTAGAAGCAATTCAATGTCTTATCTTCCTAACTATATGTTATGATGCTTTGCGGAACTTCCTATTTATTAGAGAATATGACATCAAAAGTTCTTATAAGTTTTCAGGTATTCTTATTAAGCCTTTAGATTTTAGTGTTACCACTGCGAACCACGTCTGCCTATAACAAACAAGCAAATTACAAACGTTACGAATTAAATTTAGGACAATATAATTACTCGTTGTACTACCAGATGTTTAACACTGCTATTGTTATCCTTAAAAATCCGTTCTCACATATTATTTTATTCATTTACATCTATCCTCTCTAGCATCACAGATACGTGGAACGACAGATTTCATGGTTATTAAAACCATTCTTATGAGAGAAAGATAAGGAACATTCCGTTATCAATACTCCTCAATAGAACATACTCCAGTTTTACACTGTTTTATTTCATATTTTCTGCTTTGTTAGAATAAAACTTTAATATCTATTTCATGTCTTATATTTGAACACATTATTGTTTGTGTTTAAGACGAGTATCTGGAAGGATGGAACTTGAAAACAGTACTACCCTAAGAAGCAAGTACCGATGGATGACTCGACGTCAGATGCTAACCCTGACTACAATAAACTTTTCTGTAACTTTCCTAGCCAGTTGCTTTGCACTTCTGGCGCCATTCTTTCCAGAACTGGTATGTCTTTAAACTTGTTTTTCATGAAAGAAATACCAGTTAATCGTCTTTCCATTTTACATATCGTTGTTAATGTTTTGTAAGAAACCAATTTTTGAAATTGAGATTAAATTTGTTGACTAGTGTGTAATATTGTAAGCAGTATTTTTAATTTACGGGTAAAAATAATCCATTGTTTAAAATTCACAATAAAAATTTTATTTGACCAACAGCCAAAATGAAAATAATTTAAAAAAATCCTTAATAGGTACTTGTAGTACTTCAGAAGATTTGTTTTTTCTTAGACTTACATCAAAATTTAAAGTTAATGTCCAGTTGTTTATAGTATTGTTTATTTCCTTTTTCAATTCTGTACCATCAGCAGTTTTCATACAACAGACGGCTGAAACATTCATCATATTTAAAATGTCTAACATATCAAAGATGACTTCTACAGACCATGCCTTCCATTTTGGAGATTTCACTTCTTTTCTCTTGATCTTTAATAGCGTTAATTTAGTTTTTCAGAAGATAAGTTGTGCTCTTCCTTTTTTTCGTTACGCGTGATACTGATGAAGTTTCGCATTACTGAATGCTTTCTGCTGACGTAACTAAAACTTTTAGTTAAATCGTAACTTACGTTAATAGGGAGTGGAAAATATTTGCTGCTTATCTAAATCTCTACTCTTTACATGTAAGATTGAACGAGGTAATTACGTATTTTGCTTAACATACTTTTTAAAAGAAATAATAGTATAATTATTCTCACATCTGTTTTTTTCTAATCTATACTCCATCTCTAGACCTTAATGTAAAAGACCATATCACCCTTTTTCTTAAACTCTTAGCTTTTCATACTTATATAGATGGATAATTTGAAACTTGTTATATTCCTACTAATATGGAAAACGAATTGAATTATATAAAAAGCATTGCTAATAATTATAGTGTTAACATCACTGAACATCTAACACAGAAAATATCACCCAATGTTTACTAAACAATGCTCTAGATTAAACAGTGTTTATGAAAATAAAATTAATATACGATGTATATACGGTAATATGGTACTATCCTTATGTTCAGGAAACATACTTTTATTTTCAAACCAAATAAACATATCAAAACAATACTTCTCAGAACTGAGAATAAAAATACACTTTGGATAAAAAGGTGCATATCGAATTAGATGTGAATACATCAAAAATATATTGGTTAAACTAAAGATAACTTGAAATATCATCTTTATGAACATACAGATTCTATACGTAATAAAAACACTTTAATTTTTCCACTTGCTGAAGTTACTGTCGAAACAGAAATTGATATGATGGCACGAAAAAATAAATTGGAAATTAACCCAACACTCAAAGTGAATTGAATTTTAGAGAATCAATAGATATTTCGTGTTGTAAATTAAATAATTCTTTGCTTGATAAAGATGTCTGGTTAACTGTAGTAATGCACAGTTTTGGATAGATATATTCATTATTTGCTCATAACACTGATACAACCCTTAAAGATTACAATGAGTAAAATCTTTTCTCTATAAAATTACCTTCTTCTCATCTAGCCCCCCCCCGCATCCTTACGATAGTTGTGTAGTTTTAAAACTACCTAAACTTGTAAAACCTTTAAGTTTTAGCTGTCAACTAAATACAATTTTCGTTATTCCTCTGAAATGTTGACCTCTTTTTTATTTTAGATTTCATTACACTAGCTTCCTTGTTTGAATTTTTAGTATTTTTACATTTTAACTTAGACATATCTTTATTGCATGAAACAATATATAGAAATTTTATTAAACTTAAAGCCTCTGTAGAATGTAGAAATTTGATGTATTAGTGAGAAAATAAGAGTACAATATGAAGACCAGATTTAGTCAGTTAGTCAGTTAATGATTTATTTAGTTTTGTGTATATTAGTGGCTTAGACAGTGAGAGTTATCGCATATATTCAGTTACCTAATGAATTAGCCAATATGTCTGCTATTGATTCACTAGTAATGATATTCTACAGGTAAGTTTCTTTGTGAATTAGATGTGTATTAATGTAGGAATTGCTGTTGAAACTTTGTTTGTTAAATTAGAGATGCAAATGAACGTAGTTTGCAACAAATATATTTAATGCTTTATCATTACATGGACTGAAATTGAAATTGTTTTTATAAACTAATACGAAAGAACCAAGACAACGAGAAAACACGTTACATCAGTGTCAGAGTGGAATTGTTTTGATAAAAATAAAATACAGCTTTTAACTAAACTTCAAGATGGATCTTTATAACAAATATTGTCATTAAGTCCATATTATATTTAACTTTATATAAAATCAGTATTTATTAGAAAGTATCTTATTAGAAAAATACGCTAAACTTTGGAGGTTCTTTTAGTACCAAGATGTGCGAGAAAATACGTTTTGTGAGCTAATGTAGCGAGATAATGTGGTGTGCGTCTGAAAGCTCCAATCACAATAAATAACATAAATGTAATAATATACTTTAGTGTGAATTATGAATGTCCTGACAAAACGGTTAATGCTTGCTAAGAAAGATTGAAATTAAGTAATCTATTTAACCCAGTTATATTAATTGTTCAACAAAAATAATCAAATACTATATATTGAGAGTTGGGTAAATGCGATTCAAAGTAATAATCTTTTTAACTATAAATTAACAAGGGTTCATTTATTTCCTTCAAGAATCTCCTTGCATATTAAACCTTGGAAAAGCCAAAACTACCACTCTATTATTATTTTTCATAATAATTGATTCTTAAACTTTATCCTCTCGTGCAGTTCTCTCTAGCATACAGTACAGATGCCTTATTTTCTAGTTACCATCGATAATCTTGAAAACTTCAATAATATCGTCTATTATGCCTTTTTATTTTCAAGTTGCAAGAGAAAAGATAAGATAAGATATCTTAGCACATCTATATAGCATAATCGTACCATTCCCACCGTCTAATTTTTAAAATTTAAGTAAATATAATTTTCGTTTGTTTTAAATCGGGAACTCTTACCTTTACAAACTATTTTAAGTGAGGCATAAAAAGATGAGAGTGTACTAGTCCAAGTGAGGCCTAACAAGGAGAGTATGTACAGTTCTAATCGAGTCCTAACAAAGTGACTATGCACTATTTTAAATGAGGTCTAACATGATAAGCATACATTATTCTAACATAGGATTAACAATGTGAGCATGTATTATTCCATATGAGGCCAACCGAAGTGTGACTTGAGAGTGTATTTTCATTCCTAAGAACGTAGTGCTTCAGAACTCACACAATTAATTAGCTTGTAAATTCACACTGAAATATTTATTCAGGCAGAGAAGAAAGGGGCAACACCGATTCAGTACGGCTTTATTTTTGGAGTTTTTAATTTGGTCATGCTTCTAGTATCTCCAGTGTTTTCAAAGTTGGTAAGTTAAAATGTTATTTTGTACACTAGATCGTTGTTATAAGTTACATATAAGCATCAGTGTTGACTAACTTAAAAATACGACAACGTTCACTTATATTAGTTCGTATTGGACGTCAAGACGCAATCACTGCGTGGTCATTCCTGGTTTGGTGATTACGAGAATCTTTGTGTAGGAGTAATACACTGAGTTTCCTGAATAACTACTACTAACTCACTTCCTTTCACTTCATAGGAACTGATATCGACCGTATGGTCCAGTTAACATAACTTGCCACACTTGGTTCTTATAAAATTTACTATGAACAAGAGACGAGTTATAATAGCGATTTTCTTTTACTTCTTTTTAGTAGAATGTAATGCTAAATGTGAAATTTTGTATGTTGTTTATATATGATAGTATCTTGTATGAATAGTATTGTTGGGTTATAACAGGGTGATATATGAATATTACAAATTCAGATATTGAAATAGGTGTGGTACAGTATAACCGTTAATCCGTTACATCATTCAAACACAATAACGTGACGTTTGAATAGTGTTGTAGAAGTATAATAAATAGTATGGTATAGAAAGAGTGCATTGAGGTATAATGTTTTTTTTCAACTTTGCGCAAAGTTACTCGAGGACCATCTGCGCTAGTCGTCCTTAATTTAGGAGTGTACGGTTAGAGACAAGGAAATTAATCATTACCAACCACCGCTAACTCTGGGGCTACTCCCTTACCATTAAGATTAACCCTCACATTATAACGCTCCCATGCTTGATAGGGAAAGCGGGTTTGGTGTAACGGGGATTCGAATCCGCGACCCTTAGATTAGGAGTCGAGCGCCCTCAACTACCTGGCATGCCGGGCATATAATATTTTAATAGTGCAGTTGAGACATAATAGCGTGGTGTTTGAATAGTGGTGGTTTACAATAATCGCGTGATATTGAAATGGTATTGTTGAGATATGAAAGCATGGTACTTAGGTATAACAGCGTGGTATTTGAAGAGTGCTGTTGAGCTGTAATGACTTGCTATTTAAATATTTCTATTTAGGTATCATAGCGTTGTATTTAATAGCACATGGAGATGTAATATCGTACTATTTGAATGGAGAATACGTCTAAAATTCTTAGACTTTTACTGTTTCATGAAGTTGTATTAAAGTAGCTTCTAAAGGGTGTAAAGATAGAAATATTAACTTCAGTTAAAACACATGTTTAAAACTTCATTGACAGATGAAGATGAAATAGCTTTATATCAAAGAGGAAGCACGTGTTACGTGTACGTTGGAAAAAATAGGAAGTTTTTAGCTAGGAAAAATACTACAAAACAGTAGAAAGTAAAACTGTCGTCATTATAAAACTACGGAGTTCGAGAGACGATAAGCGAAGGTATGTACCTAATATAAGGTATTTAGATACCAATAGAGATGTGTGTACCCACCATAAGACGTTTAGACACGACTAGTGATGTGTGTAACCAGCAGAAAATGTTAAGATACGACTGGTGATGCGTGTACCAAACATGATATATTTGTACACGACGAGTCATGTGTGAACCCAAAATGATATGTTTATACACGACGAGTCATGTGTGCACTTAACATGAGGTGTATAGACACGACAAGTGATGTATGTAACTAACATGGGATGTTTAAACATGACTAGTGATATATATCTACCCCATATGAGATATTTATACACGACGAGTGGTGTGTGCACCGAACATGAGACACGACAAGTGTGTAGACATAACTAGTGATGTGTCTACCCCACATGAGATATTTATACACGACGAGTGGTGTGTGCCCATGAGGTGTATAGACATAACTAGTGATGTGTGTACCCCACATGAGATGTTTAGATAATTTGCTGGATGATACTGAATTCATACTGTGATTGTTTGTCGTTTCTTAGAGATAAAACAGTTTCAGATTCTGGTATGAAGTTCAATTTAAGGTTCAAATAATTTTGTTAAATTTCAAAGTTTTGATTAAGTCCAATAATCGATAGTAAACCAGTCTACTACATTTGTGTAATAAATAATGAATTTGTAGTGTTCGAGCAAATCTCGTGGTAGATTTCTCGAATCTTGTTCACAAAAATAAGACCTCCTGAAAGGTCATGTTTTATATGATGTTCGCTTTTTTTGATTTATCAACGTGATTATTTTACGTGATTACTACCAATTTCAGGTCCTTTACGTGACACCGAAGTTTATTGTAGTTTCTGGAACGTTCATCGCAGGATGCTGTTCTTTGTTATTTGGGTAAGAAATCACACTATAATGGAATTCTTGCTTATGTGGTACTGCAAAAAGTTTTTTTTTATTACGTGATGTGAAGTCGCCAACTTCGCCAAATATTTTATCCTGTCTTAGTGTAGATTTGCAATAGAGGTCACGATTTTCCTGTTTTGCCTTTGTTTTCGGTCACGGAGAACTTTATTTTTCTCCATTCGAATATTATTGATGTTGTAATTCAAATGTTCGCTAGATGGTGGTGCGATTTATTAAGATGGGTCTAAAACACAAAAAATTCTAAGAATGCAACGTAATGATTTTATATATAAATAAATATAATTGTGCTCTCTGTTGTATAAACATGCAACTACTTTGAATGGTTTAGTTGATCTTCACCCAAACTGGTATCGAGGTTAATTAGGTCCATGTGGAGATACATACTGCTTTTCAGTTCAGTGTTTTGCGTTTTGCGATTTTTTATGAGCGTTTTATATTCTTATCAATGCCCCCTGAAAATGAATTTTCACCAAATTTGATATGGATGTTCAATGGGTCGTAAAGGACTATACACATAAGTTTTAAATTGTGTGTGTTTTGCGCTTTTTATGGGCGATTTTTCGTTTTTTTTAGAATTGCATGTAATGAAGCAACTTTATATCCTAATATAACCTTTAATTAATCGTCAGTTTACTCAACTTTCGTCTAAGAGACGCGTACTCCAGCTAGTTCTTCATAATTCAATTTGAATTTAGGTCTTGGTCTCATGTTCAACGTTATTTGATTTGCTCTGGTTTATCTGTATAAATCCAGGTGTTACCTGAGCGTTAACTGGAAACTTTGATCAATAATAAATCAGGATTTATTTTTCTCCAAATGTATATTTATAGTTATTTACTAATTATTAAAGAATATCACTCAGAAAATGTTGTCGAACTATTTTTTACTGCTCCAGAACTTCATTATTAAAATATTCTACGGTATTTGAATATTTTACCATTAAAATATTGCTTACAACTCCAAGACTTTATTATTGAAATATTGTTTACAATTCGAAGACTTTATCATTGAAATGTTGTTTATTGCTCGAGAGTTTTATTGTTGAAATATCGTGTATTAATCAAGGATTTGATTATTTATATTTTGTTTACTACACCAGCACTTTAAACCGTTCCCCCTCCTGGAACCCCATTTATTGCTCTCGCCTTCATTCTAAGATCTGTGAAAGCTGTTGGAGCCGCTGCTATTTTCACTGTTGGGTATACCATTGTTGGAGCAGAGTTTGATAAACGTCGAGCAACTGCATTTGTATGTAAAAATGATATAATATGTTTATTATGGATAATTGTAAAAGCTGAATATACAGTGTCGTAGAGTTTGACAATATATGAAAAGCATTGTAAAATCTTACTTATTGTTAATATTTTTGAATGTTCACTAGTGTATACACTGTATGCGAACAATAGTTTAGTACATCGAATACATTGGCCAATACATCTCAACATATTTCGTAATATCATGACATTAAATGTACCTTTTTTCTATTCAAATATCAGATCGACTGGTAAACGATATATTTTCCAACTTGAACATATTTGCAAATTATCTATAATCACAATTAACTATAAACACGGGTGAGCTACCCTGTTGAGTAAATTGATTAGTGCGTTTACATTTTTGGATCTGTGTTACCTATAGCGTATATTAAGCTTCTTTATACAAGTTGTTTTTATAGCACAGTTAGCGAAGCTACTTTGTTTTGAATTTCGTGCAAAGCTACTCGAGGGCTATCTGCGCTGATAGCAGAGAGGCTACAAACGCAGACCTAGAACAAATCACGAAATGTACAAGCCTGTAAAGAAACAAAGGACTAAATAATTTGTTATTGTTATGTAGACTAGACGTTAAATTATTTCCACAATATAATTTACATGAATCTGCCAACAAAAGATAAAATATTATCGTATTTTTTTGGTATTTTCTTGTGTAAACATTTTTCTGTTGGTTGTATTCGATGTAGCACGTTACATAGTGGCATCTTTAAAAAAAATCACTGAAATATACGGTACTTGTAGTACTAATTTTACGTAATGAAATTAAGTCTCAACATTTTTGATATTTTATTTAATATGTACTTTTAATTATGTTTTAAACAGCTTTGTTATTTTGAGCCTAATTTTTAAAATGTCAAATGAAAGGTTTTCATGTAATTAAAATTGAATTGCTAGGCTTCCATTGAACTGTCATATGGATTTGGTACAGCAATTGGGCCAGCAGTTGGAGGCCTCCTTTATGAGGTGACATTTGTTATTCATACATTTTTGTGCAATTTTAATAAACCTAAATATATATTTAGAGACCTTTATAAATCTATTTTAAAATATCTGAGATCTGTTCATGTTTTTGTTATTAAAATAATATGTGTATACGTGTTGTTATGAAGATGAAAAGAACAGCACGTCCATTAAGATGATGTTTATCCGTTGCATGGTATCTCATTTTAATTTTGTAGCAAGCATTAATTCTTTATCTTATAAATGTATATATATATATATATAAAACAAGCTTCATTTTTGCCCGTTTTATATTTTTTTGCTGTTGGCAAATTTCTTTTTACTTTAATTCAAGATGGATTTTTAAAACTTGGAGTGCATTTCATTAAAAACATTGATAAGTTGGTCCTAAAATTTACATAATTTCAGATAGGAGGGTATATGGTTCCATTTTTTGTTCTTGGAGGAATTTTGATGACGCTTACCTTAATACTTTTCTTGTATCTACCAGAATCAGGTAAGTTATAATGTATTATTGTTATTCACACACGTATTGTTGCATCCGTTGTTTTAAGTCTTAAGTTTTGTACTGCTGTTTGATTGGACGTAGTTTTAAACTAGTGTTACAGACGTGGGCTAATGACTAGAACCTTCTTTGAAAGCCTAGGAATGTAGTTCAATCGCATAGAACACTAAATGGGCTGGAGAAAATAATCGAATTGTTTTTTACTATCGGTTGATTCAATATTGACTTGACGAATTTGTTGGCTTGTCTTTTACTCTAACCAGCTAGTCATTCTGGTGAATATTGAGTTTGTGTTTCATCGAAATACTAGAAGTACGAGCATATGACGTAGAGAAGGGAAAACATTACCAAGTAGCTGTTTAGCGTTATTTGAAAGTTAGGCCTATTGCTCGAATAACATTAGGTTAGTGTGTAAAATTTATAGAACTTGTTATTAAACGAATAAACCAATTTTGTTATCAGAACATGAAGTAGACTTTGTACTCTTTTTTAACTGAGAATTTTTTAAAATCATCTTCGGTTGTAAATACTATATTAAACTCCTATCTTTTTATCTCCTGGTTGTAAATACTATATGAAACTCCTATCTTATTATCTCCTGGGTGTAAATACATTTATATGAAACTCCTATCATATTATCCCGTGGTTGTAAATTCTAAAGAAAAGGTCGATCCTGTCATGCGGGGCCCGGCATGGCGAAGTGCGTTAAGGCGTGCGACTCGTAATCTGAGGGTCGCGGGTTCGCATTCGCGTCGCGCCAAACATGTTCGCCCTCCCAGCCGTGAGGGCGTTATAATGTTACAATCAATCCCACTATTCGTTGGTAAAAGAGTAGCCCAAGAGTTGGCGGTGGGTGGTGATGACTAGCTGGCTTCCCTCTAGTCTTACACTGCTAAATTAGGGACGGCTAGCACAGATAGCCCTCGAGTAGCTTTGTGCGAAATTCCAAAACAAACAAACTTTCATGCGGTTTTAAATATTAAACAAAACGATCTTCCTGCCATCTTGTAGTTATAAATCCTAAAGACATACTCCAAAGTGAAATCTGTTCATACTAAATGGTGAAAAACGAGAAGAGGGAATTGAAACTATATCCGACTAACACTGAAAAATATGTTTGTTTGTTAAGCATAAAGTTGCAAAATGAGCCATCTGCACTGTGTCAACCAAGGGCAACGAAATCCGGTTTTTAGCGTTACAAACTTTCAAACCTACAGCTCAGTCACTGGGGTTTAAATGTGAATAATAACTTTTTATAGTAATTGGATCTAAAATTAAAAGGATACCAGTAGTATAACGTTAATTATAGTGAAACGACTGTTTATTAATTAAAGGCAGATAAACTTATTTCAGAACAAACGTTTGAAGAAGAAAGTGGAAATTTTTTCAGAGTAATTCTGGACTTTGGGTTTTTCGTGGATATGCTTAATATCTTAACAGGACTTCTGTTTATTGGGTTTAACGAAGCTACACTAGAGCCACACATTAGACAGGTATGTAATCTACTAAAAATACCTGATCTAATTTGACTTGTTTCTCTCTGGCTCCTCCTACTTTTAACTTATAATGTTAAATATTAATGTTTTAAATTATTAGAAATTTGGAACTATTTTATTACGACAACGGTGTTTATATGGCTTTTTCTTCAATCAGTTCGACTTGAAGCATTCCACAATAGGGCTGATATTTATTATTTCCGGCGGAGTGTATGTCTGTGGTACTTTATTTTGGGGATATGTTTCCGACAAAATGGTAAGTACATATGCGTAAAGGAAAAATGTAATACATGTTTAACACAAGGAATATTTACACTTCAGCCTGTTGCCCGAATACTGTATCATGTGGTAATAAAGTGAGTTGTTTAAGAGAATGGTGTGTTAGTCTAAGAATATAAAAAAATGTTCGTTACTGGCTTAGGTGTAGCTAGTATTGTTGAGAAAATGTTACCGTTGTTAAAATACAATTGTTTTTCGGCTCGTGACTCTTATTATTATTATTCCACTAACATTGTTATATTTCTACTTAATTGGAATATATATTTCAGTATAACACATATATCAAAATCAGCAAGTCACGTGACAGCCACATCCAATATAAAGTCGCTGTGGAACGGAATGTATATGAATTACATCTTGATTTTGGGGACGCTTAGTTATTGTGATTCCATCCAAAATTTATCGTGTTTAGGAACAGTATCCAACAGCTTCTTCCGACAAAAAAATATTCATACAATTAGATCATAAAGATACGTTCAGATCTGTGGTACTGAGTGGCATTAAACAACAAAAATATATGGATTGACTTGGAGCATAATTCTTACTCTAATTCTGACGTTTTATAACACAAATAAAATTTATTAAAAATCACACATGACCAACATAATCTATATCAGCTGTAACAGTTTTTGTCAGTTAGGCTAACCTTAAGGTAACCTAAGAAGGTCGAAACGTTGTTCTGTATTTTATTTTAACTAAAGTTTCAATACCCAAACCAGCCGTCTTGACAATACATGTAACTAAAAATGCTTGTTATGGATTAGGGGGTTTTGATGAAAGATAATTTAAACACTAGATGGAAAGAAGTGCAGTTGACTAAATCAGTCAAACAGAAACTCGTATGAAACGAGAAAGTCTTAGAATTAATTGCATTGATACTGCTTGTAGATTTAAAAACATATTCCAGAGCAATCCGACAGAAATAAAACGCTGAGTTTTTGAATATTTTCTTTGTTTTTAGATTATAAAAAACAACATGAAATGTAATCAGATAACATGAAGCACGTGACAAATGTACGTAGTGAACATTTTAAAACCGGGAATAGAAGCTGATATTTATAAAAAAATGTTTCAACAGCCTAATTCCCGTGCGCCTTTGTTCTTGGCCAGTGCCCTCTATGGAGCAACGAGTTTACTACTGGGACCAGCTCCATTTATTTCAACGGAAACGTAAGTAATTATAATAATCTTATGTTAAAGTTTTGGCTGTGATTTTATTTGTTGGTTAAGTAACGAATACATTCATAAGCAAATTCGTGACTCTTCGTTATGTTATTCGATACCAGCTGCCTGTGGATGGTGATTGTATCTCAAGTACCGTTGGGATTAGGCTCAGCAGCCAAGCTTGTGGTGGGATTCAACCATTCCTTAAAACATACAATGTAAGGCATTATACGATATATATATCTTTAATAGTTTTATTTAATACACCCTTTATTCTTTGCAAAGAACTCCTGAAGTAAAATAATCAGCTTCTGACAGATTTGATATTTCATTACCGTGGAACTTTTGAAATTAATTATACCACCAGTTATAACAGTACCTGATGTTACTAAAAACGTTTCAAAGTTTACCGTACATTTATCGAAAATATAGCTTGAAATTTTCTTCCATTATCAGATCACGAGGCTTTCCTGATGATATACCAACCATAGCAACAGTTGCAGGTGCTTTCAACTGTGTTAACAGTCTTGGGTAGGTCGTAACAACTGTGTTAATACTCTCTGGTAGGTAGTAACAGCTATGTTAATAGTCTTGGATAGGTAGTAACAGCTGTGTTAATAGTCTTGGATAGGTAGTAACAGCTGTGTTAACAGTCTCTGGTAAGTAGTAACAGTTGCATTAACAGCATCTTATAAACTCTAATGACTGTGTTAACAATTTTGGGTAGGTAGTAATAGCTGTGTTAACAGTCTGAGGTAGGTTGTAGCAGTTGCATTAACAGTGTCATACAGACTCTAACGACTGTGTTAACAGTCACATATAGGTTAAATAGCTGTGTTAACACTCTCAGGCAGGCAGTAACAGCTGTGTTAACAATCTCAAATAGATACTAACAAATGTGTTAATAGTCTTGGAGAAATAGTAAACGCTGTGTTAACAGCCTTGAGTAGAAAGTAACAGCTGTGTAAAGTCTCATGTAAGTATTGACAACTATGTGAACACTCTCAGGTAAGTAGTAGCAATTGTATGAACAGCCTTGGATCAGTAGTAACAGCTGTATGAACAGTCTTGGATAGATAGTTATGGCTGTGTCAACAGTCTCAAGCCAGTGGTAACAGCTGTGTTAAGTCACATGTAAATATTGAGAACTGTGTGAACAATATTTAGTAAGTAGTAATAATTGTGTGAACAGACTTGGGTGAGTAGTAACAGCTGTTTTAGCAGGCTCAGGTTTGTAGAAGCAAATATTTTAGTTTTAAAAATAAGTTAATTGCAGATAACTTTTTCCCATGTTCATCTTAATTTTTCCATTGATTACAGATATATCTTTTGACTTCTTTAATCTTGTGTTTAGTTCAATATCTAGATTCATCTATGGGCTCTATTTATTATTCATAGAACTTATTTCTTCATACAGTATAATACTTTCAAAAGATATGGTTTAAAAGTGAGTGGAAATTTTGAAAGCCCAACATGTCTTAAGTGTAGATTTTTTAAAGTAAAATTAGGAAAGAAATCATACTATTATTGTTTCATGGCTGGAATAAATCAAGTTCATATCCTTCTGTCCTCTATACTAACATCTTTGTTTCTTCCCACAGTGAATTCATTGGACCATCAATAGGTGGAGTTTTACTAGAAAAAGTAGGCTACAAAACTGGAACCATGGTTCTGTTAGGAATTGAAATGGCCATTGTAAGTTTACAATGCTTAACTGTTGTGTCTATTGAACACATTTCACCACATTGTTTTTAAGCCTTTACAAAGTCTTTCCAACATAGTGTGTGGTATCAACTTCACTAAACTTTTAAAATATAACTGTATTTATTATTCATAGAACTTACTGAAGGAAATGTGTACAAAACTCCATAACATCAAGAAATAACACTGTGAACTATACGTATTTAAAACAAAGTTTCATAATTGGATAATGGGAGAGAGGTCAGTGTAGTATAAATTTCCAGATCAGCTGTCTGTAGTGAATATAATTCCAGCAATTTCAGAACTGTTTCTGCACAGCTTGAGCCAACAAAATGATTTGTTTGTACTGTGTTAAGAAGGACCATCTTAAGGAACATGAGAACAGATGCATTACCTCACAAGCTACTTTATAGTTACTATGTAGAAAGGAGGTACCTGTTACTTTAGTCTGGATTAGAGTAGCTGGACAGAAGCCACACCTTAATTCAGGTAGTATTGTATGTTAGGCTATTGTACAATTCAAGAACAGTGGTGACAGCAGTAAGCCTCATGGATGCTATCATACCCTTCAATCTTCTGGAACTCATATTTTCTTACAATTCTTGGGCTGTCAACATGCCCAATTTTGTCAGCACAATTCTTGTACAGTAAACACACCTGATTTTGCCACTATAATTCTTAGACAACAGACACATGATTCTGCCACCACAATTTTTGGGCAGTAGATATACTTGGTTTTGTCACCTATCCTTTCAGGAATTTTTGTTAAATCATCTGCAACACATGAAAAAGTACTGGAATATTTCTGCTGTCATGTGGGGTGCTCAAGGGTGGGTGAACAATACCTTATCATGTTATACCAAGGTATGGATCAGTGCTACACCATTTTTTCTTCTTCCACAATGACTACCTCACCAGACAAGACAGTGTTCCAATGAAAGATGAGGCTTCTATCCAGTCAAGTTCAGTGACAAAACATAGGCTTGAAAATGTGGTTACTACCAGATCAATGAACTTTATTGACTGAGCATAACCCATCCCTGAAAAAACATCCCAAACAACTCTCATCACCAGTTTCCTTCCCAGTAGCAGAATGCAATTCCAAGAGCCGAGATCTCAGGTGTTTTTAAATATGATGTTTTTCTGTCTTAATTATTGCAAAGAATACACTAATAGTAACACCCTTTCATGTGTGTTTAAAAAAACAACAACATTATTTCTGGAGTGGGAGACTGTTTGGTTATTAGTAAACTGTGAATGTACTGTTTATGTGTCAAAATGGTACTCTCATCTGTATATGTATAAACTATGAATATCTGTATCTGGCCAATATCTAATTACTTCTAGATAATTGGGCCAGCTAGTCTCAACCAAACATTGTAGGATGATAATTTAGAATAAGTGGTATGTGAATGGGGATTTCACAGCCCTTCAATTCCCCATTATCAATCTTTTTTTTTAGTATTTACAAATACTGACTCAAGTTAACTATATTCATAGATGGCACCAGATTCTCACACTGGAAAAAGACTAACTTTTCTATGAGAACATGCACACAATGTATGGGAAGGAGGTCTCACAAATGTCTTATATATCTGAGAGTCCTCTGGCAGTCTCAATGGAGGAATGCAATGGAAAAAATTGTCTGCCAGTACTACAGTAATAAACAAAACCACTGAAACTTCTACTCCAACAGCCACCATAATGCTTGTATCAAGAGCCGTTTCTTGAGTCATACCTACTTCCTACTTTAACCTGTGACCTTTCAACTTCAGACTGTAAAATATTTCTGTGGCCATTGACTGTGTACTAATTAATCACATAAAACACCTTGGAGGGACATTAAGAGCTGAATGCTGAAAGCAGGTAACAGAAAGCACTACTTTCACCAATGCCTCTTCCTACAAAGTTACCTGACTATCACCCAGTGTATGCCAAGTTTTTAGTATACACTGCTGGCCAAAACCTTAAGGCCAATGAACATAAAGAAAAAATATGCATTTTGCGTTGTTAGACTCAACCACTTATTTGAGTGGAGCTTCGAAAGATGAGAAAAGGAAAAAAAAAAAAACTTTTTTAGCATTTAATAGGGAAAATGTGAACACAATGAAATTAGCATAAATACTAGCTGGTCAAAAGTTTAAGACCATACCAAAAAGAAGTCCTAAACAGGGTAGGAAATGTTCAACAAGAGGTCTCAGTAGTGAGTTGCATGGCTGTCATTGTGAATAACTTAAAAGATTTGCTTTGGCATGGTTGATATAAGCATTTGCAGAAGGCTGGCTGGAATGGTATTCCAAGTGGTGAAGATGGTTTCATGAAGATCATGCACTGTTTGGAATTGACATCCATTTCTATAGACTTCCTTTGCTATCCACCCTCAAACATTTCCTATGGGGTTCAGTTCGGGTGAACACATTGGATGATCCAAAAGAATCACGTTATTCACCATGAAAAAGTCCTTTGTCCTGTGGGCATTGTGGATTGCAGCTTTGTCCTGCTGAAAGATCCAGTAATTTCCACACAAGTGAGGGCCTTTAGTCAATAAGGATACTCTCTCCAACATGCCAATGTAGCCAGCTGCTGTTTGACACCCCTGTATAACCTGAAGCCCCATTCTTCCATGGAAGTCAGTTTGTTATAATTTGAAAAATGTTAGCAGAAGGAAAGCTTTCACCTCCAGTTTGGTTCTGAAAAGTAAAAGGTTCTGCAACTTCAAGACAGTAGGTGAACTTGTTCTCCAAGTGGGTTTAAAACTTTGTAATTTTCAGTAGAATTATGACTGTAATTCTCATTTAAACTTCATTCAGTATTATTTAGTTAAAATAAAAATGAACTAAGTGTATGCAAGTACTATAATCAAATTACATGCTAAACCTACATGTTTAATATTTTTCATGCTGCTTTTAACATTATAAATTATTTTCCTTCTTTCAAAATCTGAACTCTCCCTCCCTACAAACACAAAAATGTTTCTCCTACACTTTCTCCTGTTCTGTCTACAATCAGTTTCATGTTTAATAAATATCCTGTGTAAGTCTCCCTATCTTCAACAAAGAATAACACATTGAATTCCAATGTTTTTATTATGTTGCCACAAAAATATTTCAGTGTTATTACATGCTGGTGTTCCAATAGGATCAGTTTAGTGAATATTCGGTGTTTCTTTTTTGTTTTTTCTGTAGTTTGTGGTTACTGTTGGTCACTCATCATGGTTAACACGGAAGAGGACAAGATTCATAGAAGAAGAGAAAATTCCTGTTCTCTCAACTGTATATCACAATTCATAAGAATCGTGTTATATACACCAACATCATCTCACCCAGGATTGTCTGGTAAAGTCCTTGTTTACATGTTTACAGAACTGCTACTGAAAGCGAACAAGTACAACTAAAAGTATGTGAATCTGGTTAAAACCTGTACATCAATTCCACCTAACCCAAAACTATCTAGTATACAACTAAATGTATATGAATCTGGTTAAAACCTGTACAAAATCTCCATGTATTTGAAGACTGTCTAATGAAGCCCTTTTTTACATGTTTACAGAACTGCTATTGAAGGTGAACAACTACAATTAAAAGTATGTGAATCTGGTTAAAACCTGTACATCAACTCCATGTAACCCAGAATTGTCTAGTAAAGTCCTTTTTTACAGAATTATTACTAAAGGTGAACGCATACAACTAAAAGCATATGAATCTGGGTTAAACCTGTACATCAACTCCATCTGACCCAGGACTGTCCAGTAAAGTCACTGTTTGCAGAACTACTATTGACAGTGAACAAGTACAACCAAAAGCAAAGAAGCTAATTAAAATATCTATGATTGTTCATACTAACAATGTATCAATGTAGAATTCAAAATTTAACTAAATGTTGTCAAAGTCCATTATGACCAGAACTTCTGAGTAAATGTTGTCCTGATCCAAGTAGAAATGATTATTTTCAAACTTCTCCCACACTGTTACTTTACAATGTAACAAAATAGATGTGTTCTGTACAATTTCAGTTGTTATATATTTTTCTAAAAAACAAAAACATAAAAAGGACTTCAAGGTAATTTTATGTCAGTGAACTTCAAATAGAAACTGTTTGATTATTCATAAACCCTATGACCATTTTATGTAAAAATATTTAGTTACTCTTCAGTGTTTTTAAACTAAGTGATTAATAAATGTATACAATAATCAGTTGAGAATATATAGTAAAGAAATATTTATTACTAAATGATGAAGTAATAATTTAACAATATACAGTAAATAAAATATTCATTACTAAATGATGGACTAATCAGTTAATATACAGTCAACGAAGATTTATTACTAAATGATGGATTAATCAGTTAATATGGAGTCAACAAAGATTCATTACTAAGTGAAGTAATCAGTTAATATACAGTAAAGAAAGATTCATTTCTAAATGCTGAACAAATCGGTTAATGTAGAGTCAACAAATATTTATTACTAAATGATGAACTAATCAGTTAATATACAGTAAACAAAGATTCATTACTAAGTGAAGTAATCAGTTAATATACAGTAAAGAAAGATTCATTTCTAAATGATGAACTACTCAGTTAATTTTCAGTCAACAAATTACTAAATTATGAAGTAATCAGTTCGCAATATACGGTAAAGAAAGATTCATAACTAAATGATGAATTAATCAGTTAACAATATACAGTAATGAAATAATTAATTCACAACATACAGTAAAGGAAGATTCATAACTAAATGATGAAGTAACTACTTAACAATATACAGTAAAGGAAGATTCATTACTAAATGTGGAATGACCAGTTAACAATATACTGTATTCAAAATTTGTTACTAAATGAAGTGACCAGTTAACATTTTGTAATGTAAACAATGATTCATTACTAAATGAAGTGATGAGTTAACAATATACTCTAAACAATGATTAATTACTAAAAACAGAAGTGACCAGTTAACAATATACTGTATCCAAATATTCATTACTGAAAGAAGTGACTAAACATTTATACTGTAAACAAAGATTCATTACTGAAGGTAGAAGTCACCAGTTAACACAATTCTGTATCCAAAGATTCATTAGTAAATGTAGAATTAATCAGCTAACAGTATATGGTAAGGAATGATTAATTACACGATGCAACAAAATTTTTACTTTTTCTTGTTCCTGGGCAGAAAGTGTTATTTCCCAAATGCGTATGCCTAAAGTAAATGGAAAAAGACCTTTTTTTGTCTTCAAACTTAGCTTTTGTGACCTGGGTAATGAAATTTTCAAATTTACCCATTTTCCAGAACATTCTAGGAACATTCAGTGCTAAGTAGCTGAAAAAGAATTTTCTCGAACTTACAAGAATTTTCTAGAATGTTGTAGAACTCATGCGAATTTTCGAGAACCTTTTAGAATTTATACAGGGGCTCACCACTCACAACTGCAGTTTAGTTCTAGCTGCTTAAGAGTATACATAGACCTATCCATGGAGGCTTTACCAAGTTTCCCTGTTATCTTTGCCTTTGGGATAGCGGGGTCATCGCTGCACACTACAACAGAAACAACTGGTCACAACAGAACGAGTTCTCTGTGGGGAGGCACAATGTCAAGTGTGAGCCACTAGTGGACCTCCAGAAGGTGTTGTTCTCACCACTGCACATAAAATTGGGTCTTACAAAACAAGTTGTCACAGCTCTTGATAAGAAGTCTGCAGCCTTCAAGTACCTTCGAGACTTTTTCCCTAAGCTCTCTGAGGCAAAGGTCAAAACTGGTGTCTTCATTGGACCACAAATAAAGAAGATTCTGGAATGTACAGAATTCCCCAAGAACCTCAGTAGGAAAGAAAAAAAAGCTTGGGGCAGCTTTGTCGCAATGGTTCAGGGCTTCTTGGGCAATCACAGGGCCGAAAATTATGTGGAACTGGTTGAGGCTCTGGTGAAGAACTATGGCAAAAGGGGTTGTAGGATGTCTCTGAAAGTCCATATCCTTGACACTCATCTTGATAAATTCAAAGAGAACATGGAAGCATACTCAGAAAAGCAAGGTGAGCACTTCCACCAAGATATACTGGACTTTGGACACTACTTCTAATGAGCATATAAGGAAAACATGATGGGAGACTATGTTTGGGGGCTGATACATGAAAGTGATTTACATTACAGTCACAAATCTCGAAAAACTACTCACTTCTAAAATTTTTTGTTCATTTTTGTTTAACTTTAGTTTAAATACATGTAAATTTTGATTCATATCTTATTTTATTCAGACCTCATGCAAATAAAAATGTGCAAATTTGTCCATTTTTACATTGAAAATAGGTTAATTTCTAAATTTCATTATCCAGGTCACAAAAGCAAAGTTTGAAGGGAATAATGACCATTTTCTGTTCTTTTACAACATAAGCAATTAAGAAATAACACTTGCTATCCAGGAACAAAATTTATGTTACATAATGTTACTAAGTGTAGATGACACCAATTTACAATATACCATAAACAAAGATTCATTACTGAATGTAGAAGTCACCAGCTAACAATAAAATGTATCGAAAGATTCATTACTAAAGGTAGATGTGATCAGTTAACATTTATACCGTAAAGGAAGATTAATTACTGAATGTAGAATTAATCAGTTAACATACGGTAAGCAAAGATTCATTACTGAGTGTAGAAAACACCAATTAAAAATATACCATAAACAAAGATTTATTACTGAATGTAGAAGTCACCAATTAACAATATACTGTATTCAGAGATTCATTACTAAATATATATAAGTGATCATTTAACAATATACTGTGAACAAAGATTCATTACTAAATGTAGAAGTCAACAGTTAACAACACATTGTATGTAACGATTCATAACTAACCTTAAAAGTGACCACTTAAGAATACATTGTATTTGGTGATTGATTACAAAAAACACAAGTAACTAGTTAGCAGTAACTGTATCAAACAACCCCATTACTAAATCTAGAAGAAATAACATAATATTAAGGGACCTCTTGATCCATCTAGGCCATCTCCTCCACTAAAGTAAACTGACATTACTTAAAAACAACTTGGAGAGCCCTATAATTCACACATTACTGTACAAAAAACTGCTATCACAAAGTCAAGAATTAGATTTCAGGGCTACTTTCAAAGAACAATGGAAGATAAATCACAGGTGAAACATCAACATCTTATTAATATTGTTTGAGTTGAGTCAAACAGTTAATATTTTTTGTCTCACTTTTTATTTAACTGCAAATGGATTTTTAGGCATTGTTGCAACATAGTTAAAGTGCCTTTTCAGAATTTACTCTGATTGATTGATTTAGTATTTTATGGCACAAAGCAGCTAGGCTATCTGCGCCAAACGTCCGGTAAAAAGGTAAAAATAAATCAAATGTAGTAAAATACATAAAAGAGAATAAAGGTAAAGCAAAACATCATTGAAAAACAGAAAAAGTATAAAATCAATGTTGACACCTAGTCTACAATGTTAAGAGAGAAAGCAGAGTAAGAGAAGTTGTAAAGGACTTTCTTTCGCAAAATGGTAATGATCATAACCCGCCAGGAAGACTAACAGGTAAGTACAAGAACCACCGTCAGTCACCTGAAGTTTGCCTTTCCAGTTCTGGTTCCGGGTTATGTTGTCATAACAGCCATTATCAATAGGTAAAATAAGAAAAGTGTTAAAAGACATATAGCAAAATCGTAATAAAAATTAGCCAAATGTCCTGTAAAAAGGTAAAAGTAAAGTAAATGTAGTAAAATTTGTAAAAGGAAACAAAGGTAAAAACAAAACAGCAATTAAAACATAAAATGGCATAAAACCGATGTTGACATCCAGTCTACAAAGTTGTAAAGGACTTCCTGTAGCAAAATGGTAATGATCATAACCCGCCAGGAACACTAACAGGTAAGTGCAAGAACCATCGTCAGTCACCTGAAGTTAGTCTTTCCAGTCCTGGTTCCGGGTTATGTGTCATTATGGCCAGTACTAAAAGGTAAAGTAATGAAAGTGTTAAATGACATGCAGCAAAAAAGTGTAATAACAACTCGCCAGGACGACTAACGAGTAGTTAAAATGGATAGTTCAAACAGCAGCGTTAGTCACCTGAAGTTGGCCTTTCCAGTCCTGGTGTCAAGTTATTTAATGTTCTGGCCATTTTACAATGTCAAATTGAACTAGAGAAATTGAGACTATGAAAAGGGAACCATAATTAAAAAGCTGTAATGAATAAATATCAAACACTTAAATGAGGTTAAAAAGATTAATGGCCATTAAAAAACTAAAAACTTTATCAAGGTGGACAGTGTCACCATCACCAATAACACTGTCCAATGTTACAGACAAATCCTGGGACAAAACATGTTTAAAATAGTGCCGTCGTTGAGAGTCGTAACGATGGCAGGAAAGTAAAATGTGGCTTACAATGATTTGAGTGTCACACAAACAATACACTGATGCATCAGTTCCAGATAAAAGAAAACGATGAGTTAAAAATCTGTGACCAATGCATAGTCTAATTAGAACAACTTCCGAACCTTACGGAAGCTAGACGGCCAAAGCCCAATAGAGGGTTTTATTTGAAAAAGCTTGTTGTCACGTTGCTCACTCCAAGTGGACTGCCAGCTGGCACGGAGCCGAGCCTTGATTACATGACCATAGTCCATGTACGGAATAGGCACAGTGGTGATAGTGCCAGAGCAGATAGATTTAGCTGCCATGTCTCCAAGCGCATTCCCGCGAATACCAACGTGGCCTGGTATCCAGAAAAACTAGATAGAAGTAGATGTTAATGAGAAATGGCCAATCGGTTTTAAATATCAGTGAGAACAGGGTGTGAGCCAACGTGAAGTGATTCCAAGGCCAGCAGAGAACCAAGGGAGTCAGTGCAGTCGGAGTACTGCTCAGCTTCAATATGATCCAGGGCAAGAGATATGGCGTACAGTTCATCAGTGAACACAAAAGCTGTAGAGGGGATTCTGCGCGCAACCACCAAACTGCAACAAACCCAGGCAGAGCCCACAGAGTCAACTAATTTTGAACCATCTGTATCAATTGGAATAGAAAGGTTGATCGAAAGATGTTCAGTAAATAAAAGATGGTACTTCCAATAGGGAGTATCTGCCTTTTTTCAGATGACTTAAAGAAATGTCACATTTGGGGGCTGTAATAAGCCATGGGGGGATGGGCTAACTAGTGGTTTTCTGCAATGTTTTCCAAGGACAGACCCAATTCATCCAATTGCACCTGGATGCGAAGGCCAAAATGAGCAGATCGTCTGTTTTGAAAAAGTAAGGCCCACTGAGGAAGGAAAACACATCCCCAAGTGGAATGCTTTAATAAGGAGCAAAGTTTCGAAGAATACAGTAAAGACAGTTGCAAACGGCAAAGGTGCAGAGAAGGTTCGTGAGATTCCACATATAAGCTCTGAACTGAGGAGGTGCAGAAAGCCCCAGTGCAGAGTCGAAGTCCTTGATGATGAATGGGGTCCAGCATCTTTAAGGCCGAGGGTCTGGCAGAGCCATAGATCATTGATCCATAGTCGAGTTTTGAACGAATAAGAGCACAATATATCTTTAACATAGAACAGCGATCCGCTCCCCAACTGGCAGTAGAGAGGACATGGAGGATGTTTAGTGCTCTTGTGCATTTGACCCATAGCTGCTTTAAGTGTGGTATAAAGGTCAGCTTATGGCCAAAGATAAGCCTCAAGAACTTGGTCTCAGGGACTACTGGGACTGAAACTTCACTGATACGGAGTTCAGGATCAGGATGGATACACCGTTGGCAGCAAAAGTGCATGCAAACGCTTTTAGAGAAAGAAAAATTAAAGCCGTTAGCCGTAGTCCACTTCAGTACATGATTGAGAGAAGTTTGTAGTTGCCGCTCAATATATCTTATGTTCGACAACTGACACGAGATGTGAAAGTCGTCAACATAAAGCCCGTTTGCAACAGTGAGAGGGAGTTGTTCAGTGATGGCATTTATCTTTATACTGAAAAGTGTGACACTCAAAACACAGCCCTGAGGGACCCCAAGTTCCTGTACAAAAGAACGGGAAAATGTCGAACCCACACGAAATGGAATCTCCTGTTTATTAAAAAAAATTAATAAACATGGGTAAATGGCCACGTAACCCATATATATGGAGGTCTCGCAAAATGCCATACCACCATTTTGTGTCATAAGCCTTCTCAATGTCAAAGAATATTGAAACAAGATGTTGGCGTTTGAGAAAGGCTTTTGTGGTTGATGTTTCAAGTCGAATTAGGTGGTCTGTGGTAGAATGCTGTCGTCGGAACCCACACTGGATGGGCGAGAGGAGGTTGTTTGATTCGAGGAACGAATCAAGACGAGCATTAACCATCCTCTCTAAGGTCTTACAGAGACAGCTCGTCAAAGCAATTGGACGGTAGTGTGAAGGAATCTTGGGATCTTTCCCAGGTTTAGAGAAAGGTAAGATAATAGCCTGGTGCCAGGTATCAAGAAAAACATTCTCCTGCCAGATCCAGTTAAAAACAGTTAGAAGAATATCAAGAGAAGCAGGAGAGAGATAGCGCAGTATGTCATAGTGTACATCATCAGGTCTAACAGATGTTTCCCAGACCAATGAAGGGCCATTTTCAGTTCCACCAGTGTAAAGGGACAATTATAGTCAAAAAGACAGTCAGTTAAAAAGGAAAGAGGTGAACGCTCTGCCCAAGTCTTGATGGCCAAGAAGGTGGAGGAACAAGCAGAAGTGCTAGATACCCGGCAAAAGCTTTCACCTAGAGTATGAGTGATGCTCCAGACATCAGCTACCTCTTGGCCATCAGAGAGTAAGATGGAGAGGGGGACAGAATTGTAGTGCCCACTGACCTTTCGAATCCTGTCCCATATGACCTTAAAACTGGTGGTAGAAAATATGCTAGTAGTGAACTTAATCCAACATTTCTTCTGGCTTTGACGTCTTACCCACCTAGCATGTGCATGGGCCCGTTGGAAAGCAATGCGGTTCGAAAGTGTGGGATATCTATGGAAAGTATTCCAGGCCCGTTTTTGAGCCTTCCGTGCCAAGTGGCAAGCAGGATTCAACCACGGACGAGGATATCGTGGAAAATGTGTCGAGGTTTTAAAAATACACTGAGCAGCTGCTTGTATAATACAGCCAGTTACCGCTGCCACACAGTCGTCTATTGATGGCTGATTTACGATGGCAGGATCAAGTTCTGCGAGAGCAGTGAAAGTGGACCAGTCTGCCTGATCCAGCTTCACCGGGGCACGCGGGTAGGGTGGCATCGACCACGGCCAGTCTCTCTCAAAAGGATCGGAAAATGATCACTGCCTAGTGGATTATTGTCAACTCTCGATGAAAAATGGAAAAATAATGAAGGGGAGCAAACCGAGAGATCAATAGCGGTAAAGGATTGACTAGGTGCGTGAAAATAAGTAGAAGAACCAGTATTAAAAATAGAAAGATTGTGATCAGAGACCATACACTCTACATAGCGACCCCTCCTATCAATAACAGCACTTCCCCTGAGGGATGATGTCCATTAAAGTCCCCCAGGATTAGAAATGGAGACGGCAACTGTTCAATGAGAGCATCAAGGTCTGATTGATCATATGTCTCTCCAGGGGACAGGTAGACAGAACAAACAGTGATGGTATGACCCAAGGAAACACGGATGGCTACGGCCTCCAAGGGTGTGTTGAGTGACAAAAACAGGGTGGGCACATGCTGATCAACCAATAGTGCCACCCCTCCATGTATTCGTCCATCAACCAGCCTGTCATTTCTGTACAGAGAAAACTGCCGAATGGTGACCATATCAGCAGGTTTTAGAAATGTTTCTTGTAGGAAAAGACATACAGGATGGTAGGAAACAATCAGTGTTTTGATATCATCCAGATGAGAACGTAAACCTCGACAGTTCCATTGTATCAAGGTGGCCATTTTTAATGACGGGTAGGCGAAGTGGCTGAAGAACCCTTCTGTTTACGAACACGTCTTTTGTCCTTACTGTCCTTATTTGGAGGAGGTCTATCGACCTCCATGGATCCTGCCCTGGGTCGATTGGGCAGGTATTTGTTGTTGGAAGGGATTCCAGTGACTGAGGACGCAAACGAATGATTGTTTTGCATCGTGGGGTTGGAGAAAAAGATGTATCAGAAGAAATGCCTGTATTTGAAACTGAGGGATGTGGATCTTGAGAAGTGTTGGACTGTATGGGAGGAACAGATGGGTGTAGAAGTCGAATCATCAACCTTTTTAACCATGGAGGTCAAAAGGCCTTTCATTTGTTTTGAAAATGATTCTCTTGAAGGTACAGAGAGATCTGTCTACACTCCCACTGTAGTTGTGGAACGAAGTGCAACAGCATATGTCCGAGATGGAATGGCGGACAGCAATTTCCGAGCCTCAGGATAACTAATGTTATGGGTGGTTTTCAAACGCTGCACCTTTTTTTCCTCCAACCATTTTGGGCAAGAACGAAAGTAGGAAGGGTGGGAACCATTGCAGTTGACACGATGTGGCTCTGTGTGACATTCATAGGCATCGAGGTCCTTGCCACCACAACGACCACATGTCAGGGAACCAAGACATGACGTCTTTGAGTGGTCGAACCTCTGACATTGAAAACATCGAAGAGGGTTTGGAATGTACGGCCGTACCCTGCAAATTAGATAACCTGCCTTGATGGTGGCAGGTACACGTGGTGATGTAAATGTCAAAACGAGGATATATGTTGGCAGTGTAACTCTGTCTTTGCGAGTGGAGATGCACCTCACTGCAGAAACTCCTTGAGTGGAGAAACAAGTGAGAATCTCTGACTCGGGGACGTTCTTCAAATCCCTCTCAACAATAACTCCTAGTGATGAATTCAAGGTAGCATGAGGGGTAACCTCAATAGGTACATCCCCAATTGCTTTTGAATTCAAGAGGAGTTCACTGTGTTTGAATGTGGATGTTTCAACCAATATGTCTCCAGATCGAAGCTTCTTTACTGACTTTGGAGAGCCAGCAAGTCCCTTCTGAATAAAAAAGGGGGACATTTGCCCTAAAGGTTTTCTGAAAGAGAATGTAATATAAGAAAATAGGGTACAGGTGTTACAGATGTTGAAGATTGCTGCTCAGAGTCTTCAAGACGTGGTTGTTTACCTATTGAATGTTTTTTCACCATGTTATTTAAATTTTTTGTTGGAGGATCCATAGGAAAAAAGGAAAATTTCGGTACCCACTGACCCAACCTACCATGGAGCCCTACGAGAGGACGCAATACAATGTCATGCAAGGACATTGCAGCAACGCCAGGGTTTCGTGAGCACTATACCCAAACACCAGCATCAGACACAATGTCCACAACACCCGTTGAGAACTTCCAACACTGGTACTTGGTTGACTCTAGCTCAAGTGGACCAGCCGATTGACCCAAGGGGGGCCACCCAAAGGCCGCCCGTCTACAGGAAGTTAAGGCCAAAGTGGTGTGTTAGGGTTGAACCCCTTAACCACCAGGATCTTCTCCTCCCCTTCACGGGTCGCCACGCAAACACGTGGGTGGATGTTTAGATCCCAGAGGAGGTAAACTGAAAGACAGAACCTTTCCTGGAAGGTCCCCTCACCACGTACAGGAATCCACACCGAGGGGTACTCTAAATGTCTCTAACACACTCCCATAACGTTTCTTTGGAATTCACTTTTGATTTGTCAAGTTTTTCATCTATTAAATCCTCCTATCTGCAAAAATACAATGATATTGTAGCTCTGCGGGGCCATTGCATCATTAAATGACTCCAATGGCTTCTTTCTTAGCCAAGTAATTTCTGCATAGGTTGGATGAGCTTTTGAGATCATTATTTTCTTGGTAGTAGAAGCCTTTACTGATAATATATAAACCACTAGGTATACCATGACATATCAATATTCAATGGTACTTGCACTGGCTCATTATCCCATCTATTTTACAAATATCCCCTGTTGTCTCAGCAGAAAAACATCCCAAACCACTATACTGCCTCTCCAGTACTTCATGGTAGGTGCTATGTATTGAGGTAAATATCTTTCACTTTTCTTCTGCTGAACATAACAACCTATGCTTTTAATCAAGTATTTCAAACTTGGACCCTTTTTCAATAAACAACAGTGCAGTTTTAGTACATTTTAGCAGATTTCATTCTCTTGACCACATTTGGAGATTGAAGTAAATGTTTTTTAACTGCTAGATGACCAAACATTCCATTTTCATTGAGTCTTCTTGATACTGTAGATCTGGACAGTTTTTTTTCATTTGGTACATGGTGGTTTATCTCATGTTTGACATCAGTGCCAGTCTTCCTTCTGTCCTGAAGGCTGCATAAACAAAGATACTTAACATCAGTATCATTGCATTTAGGTGTTTTGCCTCTCTTTCCTATTTTGAAATGTTGCTGTCTTGGTCTCACGTTATAGGGTGTACTTGACAGTGTTTGGGGAGCATTTCTAGTCTGTAGCAAGTTGTCAGAGAATTCAACCAGCATCATGTACAGCTTCTATGCAAACTTCCCACTATACTGAGAATTTTTATTCATTTTGGGCCATGGCATGACAACAAAACTTAATATATAGTGTTAAACACAGTTTTTATCAGGGTATATTTGTGGATTGGTACTAAAATGATTTCTTTTAGCATATATATGCTAACTTCTTTTTATATAGTTAAGACACTGCATGTAGTATCATGACAGTTATTTCAGACCCTAAATTTGACCTTATGTTAATTCAAATATAATCCTTATGACATGCTCTTGGTATATGGTAATTCTAAAAAAATGATAAGTATTCTCACCCTGGCTGATTTAATTGTCGACAGGGAGCAACGAAGTATTACCTTAGTGTTGAAACATATTTGTTAATGACATGGAAGAATTACCAATCCAAATGGAAAGAATGGTAAAATATTCTCTTAACACTTTTCCACAGTACTGAATATTTACCCATTTTTCCCTTAAAACATTAGTGCCTCCACCACATTCATAGGCAACCTATTTCAGAAATGATTTCCCTATTAGAAAAATAAAACTGCCTCAGCTGAAAATAGCTCTTATCCCAACCAAACTTTATATTTGTGCCCTCTGATCCTACCATTCTCACTCTTAACAGTATTAACCACCGTAATCAGATCTCTTCCACATCTCCTCTTACAAAGTATCATTCCAAGTATAACTCTAGTAACCTTTCTAATGGTCCAATGTCCTTCTGAGATAAGGAACCAAAGACTAAACACAGTATTCCAAATGTTACCTACACGATTAAATTATAGCCTTTTTCAGACTTGTATTCAATATTTATTTAGCTACAACCTAAAATCATATTGGCCTATAACTGGCAACAGTAGTCTGCTTTAATGGTTTTAAGAGACTGATCAACCGTTACACCAAGATCCCTTTCTTTCATGACACTGTTAAGTTATTCCTATCCAAATAATACATATAATTCAAATTATGATAACACATAAATTATCTTACATTCAGTGTAATTAAAATCTATCCAATCTTTATTTAACTAACTTACTGAATGATATAAATCCTTCTGTATACAAGTTGGTAGCAATCAATACCTTGATATCATCAGCAAATTAAGTAATTTATTAACTATTCCTTCATCTATATCATTGACGAAAATCAGAAAGAGAAATGGTTCTGTGATTTAACCCTGAGGTACCACACTTGTAACATTAATCCAGTTTAATTGAACTCCATTTGTAAATACCATCTGCTTTCTTCCATCCAGCCACTCTTCTATCCAGTTTGCTAACTTATCTCTCAAACCTGTAGATAAAATGTGTTAAAAGCCTTTTATGTGGCACCATATTAAACATTTCCTGAAAATCTAGATACACTAAATCTATATCTTTACCCTCGTATACATAAACAGTAACCTTTTCAAAGAATGTCAAACGATTTTTGAGGCGAGATTTTCCCTTTGTGAAACCATGTTGATTATCAGAGAAGATTCTAAACTTTGTTAAATACTCTTTAAGTGTCTCTTTTTTCAGACTTTCCAAAACATTTTGCATCACTAGAGTAGGCTAATAGGCCTGTAGCACTGCTTCACTCGAAAAAAAGGAGAAACATTAGTCAACTTTCTAACTTTCCCTGTATCATCCTACTTTCACCCTAACACACTGTTTGGTTTTATTGTATTTAAAGAAATCCTTATTGTTACATTTTTCTGCCAACCTTCTCATGTACATCGTGTTTGATGTGCTATTTGAACAACTCTCTTGCTATTCTTCTAAATCTCCCATCATAACAGTCAATTTAAACTTCTTACTTTTATGATGCTTTCCTTTCATTTTATCCATTTGTACAATTTGTGGGCCAACTTGGTTTTTTCACCCTTGTCTTTCTATGAGGAACGTATCTTAAATATTTAAAACATTTGATCATTGTCTCTAAGTAATTCAACTGCCCCATTTATAACAGATAATTCTTTTCATATCTTTTTAAAGTTTGCTTGTTTGAATACTGTAACTAAAATATCATTATTCCTTATTTCCAATAGTAGCAAAACATCAAACTTAATAAATCAGTGATCACTTGTACAAAGACGTTTCCAAATTTCCACCTTATCAAAAATTTCTGTATTAGAAATTAAGAACAGATCTTAAATAGCATTGTTCCTAGTAAATTCCTTGACCAATTGGTGAAGAAATCCATCTTGAACAGTTTTCTGAAACCTTTCTCTCTCATAGTTTGACTAACATTTCACAATAATGTGTGACTAAAACTAAAATAACTCATAATTTTGGTTTTATTAATAGTTAAAGTCTGAATCTTATTGTAAAGTTTCTCATTAATTTCATCATTATTACCTGATGGACTGTAATCAGTTCCCACTAAGTTTTTCCCATTACGTATGCTAATAGAAACCCAATTGAATTCCAAATCCTTACTGTTATCTTTGATATATCAGCTTCAGTGGAATGTATTTTAAATTTTGCATATAAAACCATTATTTCCACTTTCTTTAGTACTCTGCCCCTATTAAATAACCTGTAGTCCTTTACCTCAAAGAAATTTTTGTCAAATGTTTGCATTTAACCATGTTTCAGTTATTCCCATTATATCAGAATTCTCCGTTCCTACAAGTGCTCTAAGTCACCTATATAACTTATTGTACTTCTTGTATTATAATAGTTACAGTTAAGCTTATTCTTACAGCAATGGGCCTGGCATGGCCAAGCGCGTAAGGCGTGCGACTCGTAATCCAAGGGTCGTGGGTTCGCGGCCACGTCGCGCCAAACATGCTCGCCCTCCCAGCCGTGGGGGCGTTATAATGTAACGGTCAATCCCACTATTCGTTGTTAAAAGAGTAGCCCAAGAGTTGGCGGTGGGTGGTGATGACTAGCTGCCTTCCCTCTAGTCTTACACTGCTAAATTAGGGACGGCTAGCACAGATAGCCCTCGAGTAGCTTTGCGCGAAATTTAAAAACAAACTATTTGAAATTTTATTGCATAAAACTTCTTTTGTGTTAGAGAAAGTAAAAGGAGAAAGCTTTATGAAACGTGATAGTTTACTTTGGAAAATGGAAATAGTTTTAAAATATTTTGGGTCATTTTATATTTTTGGTTTAACTTCAAATAAATAGTTTCAACAACTACATGCATACTTACTCTTCTCGCTGAATAAATTGTGGCATAGAGGGCGCTAAAATTTTGTAAACATAAAGCACGTGCTTTAACGTTTACATACAAGTAATACCGCCCATTATTTCATAAAACAACCAATCACATTCGCTTTCGAAATATTTTGGCGTTTTGCTTTTTTTTTATTTATTTCCATCAATATATTTTGTTGTGTAGGTTTATTTACTTGCTAACTGTTTAAAATTTAATTTAAATAATTTCATAAAAGCTCATGAATACTTTACAATATAATTGACAGAATATATATATATATATTTAAATACCCAAGTAAATCCAAACTTTAGTTGGCACAAAGAATTTGCATACGATATTTTTTAAAGAAAATCATGCGATCTAGTGCTAAACAAACTTGTAAATATATAAAACAACTGTCTATAATCTGACTTTCGTTATCAAAATCCAGGAGCTTGTTAATCAGAACAATATTTTTTTGGAA
Source organism: Tachypleus tridentatus (assembly GCF_004210375.1). Lineage (NCBI taxonomy): Eukaryota > Metazoa > Arthropoda > Merostomata > Xiphosura > Limulidae > Tachypleus > Tachypleus tridentatus. The sequence goes on along the minus strand of NC_134836.1, from coordinate 68,122,323 downwards.
ATTAATAGTTTCTAATGTCGAATTCATCTTTACGGGACACAGCCTCAAAATTACGCGGGAAATACAATTCGCGCCAAAATAAGGCTCTTTGTGCGATTAAAATAAGTTGGCGATCAGATATGAACCCAAAGTTTTGATATTGTACGATTTTTAAATCGTTCATAATCGGTCTATTTGCTTGATACTTCCTCTATATTTATTCATATTTTTTTCTGTAATATTAGCTTAAACATTTTTAATATTGTTTTATTGTAAATTTAAGTATAAAAGACAAAATTATATTACTTCACAAGTGCATTAGGGTTAGAATCTACAACATGGCAAGAACACCTCTGACTGCTACCATTTATCAAAATAGTGGTAGCGGCATTACCTTGGTGTCAGCGGTCAACTGCGGACAAAGCCACCCCATAACCCCTGTAGCCAAAACAGGGCATTTGGCTTCTATTGTGTCGCCAATCATCATTGACCAATATGGACAGACGCCTGACCACTATTATTTAGCAAGAAACCCACCAAAGCCTTCATTGGCAAGGAATCAGGTTATAATTTGTTAAACATTAAATTTACATTATTTATAAGCTTTTAACAAAAACAAGAGGTATAAGAATGCAGCAGATACGTGTGTGTGAAATTTAACTTATAATTATATTCATATTAATAACACCTGAATAATACGATTTAGCTTCATTATCTAATGTGCGTGTTTACATCTTTGTATACTAACACTTTAATATAGAAGCACTAAGGTTACAATATTACTACCATTAAAGAGAAACAGAAGTAATAATTGTATGGTAAGCACAACTGTTGCTTACTGTTAGTGTTAGCACTACTACTGTTACAACAGATGAAGTATTATATTGTCATGCATTTAAAGAGACAGTATTTTTAGTTTATTTTTAATATTTATAAATTTCCTTATCTTTAAACTATTAGTATGAGTATTTAATGTTCAAATTGTTAACAGATATATTCAGTAATTTTTATTGGTCAGATTCACCATTTAATCTAAGTACTTAATATTTACACCATAGATCTGATGCATGTTACAAGTGTATAAAAAACATAACATAAATTGTGAACTTTTGGTTGCATTTAGAGTGTGAGGTAAGTTGGTCACACGTGACTTCATCATCAGTTTCATGTGTGCATGTTAAGGGTGGTTAGATAAATGTACTTTATTATAAGTTTTCAAGTAAAGTCTAGAAAATTCATTATTTTATTTTTGAACTTTCTTGTAAAAAGTGAAACTGGAACAAATGTTCTCAAACACTGAAATCTTTAATTACTTTGTTATATATAGAAACAAACAACTTGTTACATATAGGAAAAAAATGTGTTTTAGTAGAAATAACAACAGAATCTATATTACAATGTTCTTGTTTTCTAACATTGTATTTAATACTAAAGTAATGGAATGTTCTTGTTTTCTAACATTGTGTTTAATACTAAAGTAATGGAATGTTCTTGTTTTCTAACATTGTGTTCAATACTAAAGTAATGGAATGTTCTTGTTTTCTAACATTGTGTTTAATACTAAAGTAATGGAATGTTCTTGTTTTCTAACATTGTGTTTAATACTAAAGTAATGGAATGTTCTTGTTTTCTAACATTGTGTTTAATACTAAAGTAATGGAATGTTCTTGTTTTCTAACATTGTGTTTAATACTAAAGTAATGGAATGTTCTTGTTTTCTAACATTGTGTTTAATACTAAAGTAATGGAATGTTCTTGTTTTCTAACATTGTGTTTAATACTAAAGTAATGTAATGTTCTTGTTTTCTAACATTGTGTTTAATACTAAAGTAATGGAATGTTCTTGTTTTTTAACATTGTGATTAATACTATAGTAATGGAATGTTCTTGTTTTTTAACATTGTGATTAATACTATAGTAATGGAATGTTCTTGTTTTCTAACATTGTGATTAATACTATAGTAATGGAATGTTCTTGTTTTCTAACATTGTGATTAATACTATAGTAATGGAATGTTCTTGTTTTCTAACATCGTGTTTAATACTAAAGTGATGGAATGTTCTTGTTTTCTAACATCGTGTTTAATACTAAAGTGATGGAATGTTCTTGTTTTCTAACATTGTGTTTAATACTAAAGTGATGGAATGTTCTTGTTTTCTAGCATTGTGTTTAATACTAAAGTGATGGAATGTTCTTGTTTCATTGAGAATGTTTTTTTTATCAAAAATGTTTGTGCCAAAGCTGAAATTCACAAATTACCTTTACTTAACTTTAGTACTAACAAATGTGAAGTAATGAAGTTGGGTGGAAAGATAATTTGGACCTTTTATGTAGTATTCATGAACATGCTGTTTGGAGTGAACAAGAAAGAGAGCTGATGTGATGTAGATATTAGAATTGCTGCAGCATCAGTTAACATGCAGATTGGTAGTGGAATTCTCGACTTGAAAATGTTAACTGTGTTAAATCTTTGGAAGCCCAGTTACAGATTAAGTGTTATGTTTTTGTTAGAATAGTCAAGATTTGAATAATTTGTTGGTATGTCTTTCTAGTTTTAAGATATTTGAAACATTTATTATGGGGGACTGTTTCATTTTGGTTTTAATTCTTTGGATAATGGTTTGTCCAGACTGGCCTTTTGTTAAATTAATTTATCCTCAAACTTGGATAAAAGCTGATATTTTCTAAGTATTTATGTTTCTGAAGTGTTGATGAATTATCTTATATATTAAACTAGTAAATTAATAAAGATGTGTCTCTTGGCTCAAAGCTCTGTTCCTCTCCTAGTGGACTGTTAATCTTCTCCACACATTTAAATATGATCCATAACTTGTCTTAATACATTGTTAGGCATTTTTAACCCATTACTCTACATCATAGTTCAATAGCTGAGGAAAGGTTCGACTTATCCTCTCTTCCATTCATGTGTAGAGGTGGGACTCACTGGTATTTGTTAGTTAGTTAATCCTTAAACCAATTACATTTGATTATTCTGACATGAGACTTTATGAAATTTAAATAATAAAAAACTAGGTTTGATTAAGTGGTTATTTTCTGACATTTCACTGAGTTAATTGCCCACAACTCCCAACGGATGACAGTGGAATGACTCAGGATGCTAAGAAATTTTCCCAAAGTGAGGCTAATTCCTCCAGCTACACCAGTTATTGTAAATCATAGTTCTAACACCATGACTCAAGCATACAGATCGTATCATGATTACTGTATGTATTGTGACTCGAAGAAGTAGAAAGTTGTAGCAAATACTAATTGTCTATAACATTCTTTTATCAGAAATAACATTGTAAATACATTGTCCATGACATTCCTTTATCAACAGTAACATTGTCCATAACATTACAGGTGAAACGGCGGTTAGATTTAGAATGTCCAGAGGGAAGCAGCAGTAATGAAGGATTCAAAACACCAAGGACTAAAAGAGGGTGTTCCTGGAACTCATATGATAATCCTAAAGGTAGTATATCAGTATTAAGTTTGTTTCATAAGTGGATTATGTTAGTGTGCAACCCAGTAAGGAATGTTTCAGTTGGATTACAAAGAATATTAACAGTTGTGTGATGTCACTGCCACAATATTGCAGTTTGGTAGCAATGAGATCAACTGAATAATGTCAACTTTATTAAAAAGGATTTCTTGAAACTGGGACGTAGTACATGAAGAGGTCTTTCTTTCAACCTTTCGTATATTTAAAATGGTTGGTTTGTTATAATAACTTAAAGATATGTTAATTTTAGGCATTTATTACACATTTTGAGATGTAAAAATTTAGAACGGTAAGTACATTATCTTCATGTACAGTTTGTAATGAAGTACTACATATTTTGTTAGTCCAATATATTTTATCTATGAATAACTTCAGTATCACAAAAATATTTTGTTTCAGTAAAATTACTTGTTTGTTTGTTTGTTTTTTCTTTGGCTAGCTGAAACATTACTTGTAGAAATATAACAAATCATGACAGTGACTACATATTACCAACGTTTAGGCTCTAGTGACAACATATTGCCAACATTCAGCACTAGTAACTACATATTGCTAATGTTCAGCATTGGTGACTAAATATTGTCAACAGTCAGCACTACACCCTTGTGCAAATTAATTGAAACAAATAGTCATTTTACAATATTTTCAGCATGGTGGCCGGTGTTGGCTTGCTGGATACTCTGATTTCCTTTAATAGTCGTTTTTTCACATAGATGGCGTCATTAGCTGTGTTTCACAGTATGGTCGATCTATTTTTGGGATATACGTGATGAAATTTTAAGGAATATTACGTTATTCGAAATTGCGTTAGAAGGGCAAGAAGACAAGTCGAAAAACAGCTTCTTACCAACTCAATGAAGAAAAAACTGTATCAATGGGGTCTGAAATACAAGAACTGGAGGCAAGAATAATGGAGGCAGGTGTTATTCAGTGACAATCTTCATTTCTTTGTACATGGTCAAAGAAGTCTGCATGTTTGCAGATCTCCAGGTGAGAAACTTCGAGAATCTCACATCAATCAGTTCATAAAACATCCCTTGAAGAAGATGTTTTGGAGCTTTTTCAGCTACTATGGCGTTGGAGGCTTACATATCGTAGAAGGTATGATGTGAGGACCACAGTACACCGAAGTTTTGCAGAGAAGAGTTGTTCCAGAATTGAAAAAGAGATTTCCAGATGGCTTTGACATTTTCCAGCAAGATCCGGCTCCATGCCACACCTCAAAACTTGTGAAGAATTTTATGACTACAATGCGAATAAAGGTGCTGGACTTGCCTGGAAACTCTCCGGACTTAAATCCTATTGAAAATATTTGGGCGATTTATAAAGAAAGACTTCAGGGAAAAGACTGTACTATGAAAGATAAGCTAATTGAGGCCATAATTGAGGTGTGGCACCGCAATCCAAAAATTAGTAAACATTGCAATCAACTCATGGACTTGATGCCAAAGCGGATTAATGATCTTCTGAAAAATAAAGGCGGTCATATCATGTATTAATTTGTGAGTAATTTTTTGTATTCTCAGAAATAAAACACAATAACTTGAAAAAATTGTAATTTTCCTTCTTGTTTCAATTAATTTGCACAAGAGTGTTGTTGCTGCATATTGCTAATGTTCAGCACTAGTGACTACATATTGCTGACATTCAGCACCTGTGATACTCTGTTGATGTACTTTGTTGGATGAAGTTTAGGGTTCCACAACTAAACTATCAGATAAACAAAACTGTTTTAATATCTTAATTATTTATTTTAGGAAAGTTTTTTTTATTAAACAGTTTATCCTATTATGATGAGCTTTGAAAGAAGTTTGTGGTGTGCATATATGTTTCTATGTTTGTACAGTAAAGTCCCCAGGAGAGAAGACTAGATTTGATATGTCATTGGGACTTCTTACGAAACGATTTGTTGGTTTGTTAACATCTGCACATAATGGAATAAGTAATAATCATTTCTGAAAGTTTAAAGTTTCTATGTACTTTCATGTAATTTGTTGAGCAGAAGTAATGTTTTTTGTAAACACAAAGTACTCAGGCTTTTAAAATTTCAACTGATAATTGTGGTATTATGTTTACAAAGATGCCATAATTTTACTTTATGTAGTTTAGTTTATATTTTAAATATTCAAAGTGTTATTTGTTTTAGTCACACAAAGCTTAAGGAGACTATTTAGACTTAATATGCAGAATGTAAGGTTTTTTTTATTAGAATTTTTTAATTTCTAATTTACTTGCTAAATTTTGTTGTGCTTCACTTCGAGAATTTAATTCTCCCATTCATCTTGCTTGAGCAGTAATTATTTAATTACTGATGAATGGAAAGGAAATAATGTTTGTCCATATGCATGTATAATAGTGTGTGTAATTTATTAAATGAAGAAGTATCTTTAGACTTTGCTTTTTAGTAACTGCATTTTTTAAGAAGTTTCAGTAACTTCTGTATTCACTGTTTAAAGTGATACAGTAAATACAAGTATGGGAAAATTAGTTTGTAGGTTTTAGGCTATGAACTTTAACATATGTAGTATTGTTTGAAGTTTATTATTTCAGTTATTTGAAGATGTGATGTATGTTTTGATTATCTTACAGGTGGTTGATCTGAACAAAGCATCATCACTTCTGGATGTCCAGAAACGACGTATTTATGACATAACCAATGTATTAGAAGGAATAGGACTTGTAGAAAAGAAGTTGAAAAATAACATACAGTGGATGTAAGTGATTGTGGTTTCAAATACGGTACTTCTCTTTCCTTGCAATTAGTTTATCCTGTTCTGTGCTTCTCTCTAAATGTGAACTTTTTATAATGCATGCCACAAACTTTTGCATCTCCTGTTGGAATAAAAGATCCCAACATGTTTGTCATTCAAATCATCATACATCACCATCAATAGAAGAGTTCTACTATTATGTGACACGTAATTCTATGTGAACCATCACTTCGAAGTTTGTCAGATGATGTTAAGCACCAGAAGATTGTGGGAGGTGCAAAAAGAGGGAAGTACTTATCAGAAATTAATTCAGAGTTTATGAAAATTATAAATTTTGATGTTATCTCTCTTTCCACTCACATGATTAGCTAGAATCTACATTGAAAAGAAGGAGGAACCAGTGTGAGGGAAGAACAGGCTTACTTCTCAAAATTGTCCAAAGGATACATCTGTGGATGAGAGAAATGGATCAGATGATCTAAGGAGGGACAACACTTCTGAACCAAGTATCTCTTTGCCATTAATAGAAATGAATACATGTGGTAGAAAAGAAAGAGAGCACATCTAACTGGGGAGAATATGTCTGAAAAGTGATCCTGGTCAGACAAATAACTCAATCTTACATAATTAAAGTTGTTAAAGGAGGATATGTACCATGGCATAGAATGGCTAGGGCGTGATGTACCATACCTTGTAAGTCAGTTACATCCAAATCCTCCTCACTGGGTGCCGTCATTCATGTGATGGTAGGATGCTGTCTTCACCACAGATCCTAAAATTGGGGATATGAGGAAACAACCAATCCAAGGCAAGACACTGGAGTGACATTGAACCAGGGAACTGTGAATATGTCATCTGGTGTCCAAGGGAAGCCCATCATGTGCAGTAAACCCTTGGGACCATGAAATTGGTCCTAAACATCCATAGGTAAGTGATATTACCATCACAAGAGAAAATGAGGGAATGTCCAGGACAGAGATAGAAACAACCCTGACTGACCCATGGCACAGAGGGAGAAATCAAGGGAGGAAATGGACAACAACAAAACTGTGTTGGGACTTAAGTTGATTGTTTCATTTGATATCAAAAACCAACTTGTGTGGCACCTGCATCTTCACAATAATAGGATAAGGGCACCCTCTCAAAAGAGGTAAACTGCATCATTTTATGATAAAACAGCATTTGGGCTGGCTGGTTGTCTTCTTGAGTTGACACAGACTGCTAAAATACAACAAAATCCATTACAAGTAACATCTGAATATTCTGTCAGTTTTTATGAATTCCAACAAAATAACTCCTCTTTCTTGAGACTTTGGATGGTGCTTCAAACCATTACTGTCCTGTAATACATAGCTAGTGTGATAATTTTATGTTTTATTCATTTAAAAGAGTTTCATGTCATCAGACATTATATTCATTTACAGATGTTTTCTGTCTCATGTCATCACACGGTGAATTCATTTACACATATATTATGGTAATAGTGAAAGAAGGGGACTTTGTTTCGCTGTGCAGAATACACTTGGTTTTAATGCCAAAAATAGGACCATGTTGCATTGTGAGAAATATAATTGCTAATAATGTTCTGACTTTGCTGTCTAGAATTTACTTCAAGCTTTGAGAATAAATAGTCATGTACAGAAAAGTTAAGTGTAAGCTTAGTTAGTTAAAGAGTAACGAGTGCATGATTTGGTCGAGTTTTCTGTTACTGTCAGGCAGTTTATCTAGTATTAGGAACATTGAGCATTTTATGTTAAAGAAGAAAAAAACATAAATTAGTAAGTAGGCTTCAGTGGAAATTCTGTTTAATGTAGTTTATTTTTGAGGTTAGGCCTATCAGTGATTGTTGATTACACTGAACTTTGAGCTTTAAGTTGAAGAAACAAAATGTTTTAGTTATTATTTTCACTAAACTTTCCTTTACTTTTCTTATAACCTAAACACCTCGTCCAATTAAAAAAAAAAGTAGTACTAAGTCTTTAATGACCACTATATTATTAGATTGTTTGTATATGTCTGACTTAAAAACAACATCACAACAATTTACAGGTGTTTCTTTGTCATTTCTTGAGCAGTTGTTGTATGTCACATTTTGTCAGTTTCTTACTAAGTTGTTTAACAGAAGTGCAGTACTAAATGTGTTAAATCTAGGATACTGATACATGAAAAAAGAAACAACTTGTACTCCTACTTTTTTATCTGGTTTTCTGTTGTAATGAACTGTTGCATTAAAGGTCATTAAATGTTTTGACCCTAATGTTATACATTCTTCAAAACATACTATTACACTCTTGGATACATGATAGTGATCACATTTCTTTTCAATATGTAGAGAAGTTTTAATGAGGTAAGGCTTCAATATAACTTGTATTTCAATATCTAGAGGTGATCATCATGCCATGTCTGCTGCTCAAGAGAAACTAGAAAGAGATCTAGACTTCTTAGATGCCAAAGAAAATCAGTTGGATGAACTTATTCAGTGTGCAAAGCTAGAACTGAAAATGGTGTCAGAAACTGAAGAAAATAAGAAATATCCTTTAATATTCAAGTAATGGTCAGTAGAACAACTGATTAATTACAGTTGATTAGGTTTACCATATAGGATAGTAAATGTTCAAGTAATGGTCGGTAGAACAACTGATTGATTACAGTTGATTAGGTTTACCATGTAGGATAGTAAATGTTCAAGTAATGGTCAGTAGAACAACATTGATTACAGTTATGTTGTTGATTAGGTTTACCATATGGGATAGTAAATGTTCAAGTAATGGTCAGTAGAACAACATTGATTACAGTTATGTTGTTGATTAGGTTTACCATATGGGATAGTAAATGTTCAAGTAATGGTCAGTAGAACAACTGATTGATTACAGTTATGTTGTTGATTAGGTTTACCATATGGGATAGTAAATGTTCAAGTAATGGTCAGTAGAACAACTGATTGATTACAGTTATGTTGTTGATTGATTGATTACAGTTATGTTGTTGATGAGGTTTACCATATAGGATAGTAAATGTTCAAGTAATGGTCAGTAGAACAACTGATTGATTACAGTTATGTTGTTGATTAGGTTTACCATATAGGATAGTAAATGTTCAAGTAATGGTCAGTAGAACAACCAATCAGTTAGTTGTTGATTAGGTTTACCATATAGGATAGTAAATGTTCAAGTAATGGTCAGAAGAACAACTAATTGATTACAGTTATGTTGTTGATTAGGTTTACCATATAGGATAGTAAATGTTCAAGTGATGGTCAGTAGAACAACTGATTGATTACAGTTGATTAGGTTTACCATATAGGATAGTAAATGTTCAAGTAATGGTCAGTAGAACAACTGATTGATTACAGTTTATTAGGTTTACCATATAGGATAGTAAATGTTCAAGTAATGGTCAGTAGAACAACTGACCGATTACAGTCGATCATGTTGTTGGTTAGGTTTACCATATAGGTTGGTAAATGTTCAAGTAATGGTCAGTAGAACAATTGATTTTGTTGATAATGAGTGACAATGTGGTTGGTTAAGATATACCATCTAGATTAATGAGTGTTCCATTAAAACTGTAAAACAGGTAAAGTATCTAGTGAGGCTTTCCTAAGACAGTTATTACAGTCAGGAAAGTAATATAATTACAACAAATTATCACACCTGTAGGAATTAAATTGACTTTTAACTATCATAGCTGTTGTTAAAATAAGTTCCTTTTAAATATATATTTCAATCCACAAATATGTATTTGTATTCTCTTTAATGGTGAATTACATATGCATATGTAACATACCGTGATCTTCATTGTACACCATCTCTGGCTGATCAGACAGTGGTAGCAATTAAAGCCCCACCAGAGACAAGACTTGAGGTTCCTGATCCCAGAGAAGTATGTATTTTACTTTACTAACACCGAATATTCACAAAGCATAAGTTGGTAATTATTACCTCACAATGTACATTTAACAATAATTTTATAACAGTTAACAACCCACAACACTTTCTTGTCACTATGTTTATAGGATAATATCTTCACTACACCATCGTATACTTATGTTTGTAAAATAATATCTGTGGTTATGTTTGTAAGATAATATTTTCCACTACACACCATGTTGTACTTATCTTTGTAATATAACATCACTACACCAACCTGTACTTATCTTTGTAATCTAACATCATCACCACACCAACCTGTAATTATGTTTGTAATATAACATCTTCACTACACCATCCTGTACTTATGTTTGTAATCTAACATCTTTACTACACTATCCTGTAGTTACGTTTGTTGATGTTATACATTTGATTTCATGTAAGGTCAACTATTTAATATCTACAACTGTTTATATCAGTTTGTTTGAATGCATGTATTTAATGCTGTTAACTTCAATATTTCTAGAATTAATGTTTTATTTCTGTTTGATTCTGTACACAGCTTTTTAATTTATAAGAATTAAAAAAAACTGTAATATCATTAACTTGGTAGACGTAGATGAAATTAAGTCTTAGATTGTAGTAGTGTGTTTATTTTGATTAAGTAAATATTTACCTGAAGTACATTCTCTTTGTTCAGTAAAATCAGAGAGAAGAAAAAAACAACACATCTTTTATATGAGGAAAATTTATCGTTTAAATTGTTTTTGTTTGTTTTTTTAAATGCAGAAATTACAGATATGGTTAAAAAGTGATAGTGGAGAAATTGAAGTTTACTTATGTCCAGATGATGAAGAGAAGCTAGATGAAGGAACATCATCAGGGGTTGAAGATACTAATTCACAGGATAGTTTAAAAGGTATGATTGTGGCTCATTCTAGAGACGTTGGCAGGATCCTTTCCTAATGAAATGTTATCACACTGTTGACAATGCTACATTGATTTTCCCAGTACTGATTAAAAATGGGGAAAATAAAGAATTCACAAAAAATAGTTCTTACTAGTATTGTATACAAAGTTAACTCATGATTTTACCATGCAGATCTTTAGAGGTTTTCTTCAGTGTGAGTATTACTGAAGTGCAGGTTCATGATATTTTGAAGAAATACTGTATTGGTTAACTTTAATGAGGTATTATAATCTAATCAGCAGAATCTGTTTTTTCTGCAGGTGATTGTACCTTGAAATGTGCATTGATTACAGAAGATGATGACTTAGCTCCTATGGGAAAAAACTTCTTGTTGCAAACTGAAGATCAGAACAATGAACCTTTACCCTTTCTTCACTTCGAACTGCCTCTGTCAGAAGATGACTACAGTTTTACCCTTGATGATGCAGAAGGATTATCTGATCTTTTTGATGCATACAACATTGCTGTTTGATTAGTGAAACTAACTGAAAAAAAAGGATGATGGAATCTAGCCAGATAAGCCACTGCTGGTTCTGTGGCTTGAGCCATAAGATTCAGTTATTCATGGCTCATTCTGGTGTTAGTTATTTTGATGTATTTTTTAAGTCGTTTATGAAGTTTGAAATAATTTTTAATCAGAGTTGTTGCAATTAGAAATATAGGGTAAGCTATTTCATTTCCTTATTCTGTGGATGGAGAAGTAAGTGTTGTATAAAAGGCCGGTAATGTGTTCTAGAAGTGGCTGTGTATATACTTGTTACAAACAAAGAAACTGCATTTTGAGATCATATGCTTATTTTGAATTACTTTACGTATTAAAATATTTTTATAATTATTCTGTAAGAATGTCTTTAAATGACTTAGGACCTGGTTTGATTTTTATGTGAACAAAAAAAAATAATTTAATGACTTGATTTTATTGAGAACTTTTACCATTTTTCAACATAAACTTATCACAGTTGTGACCTTTAACCTGAAAGGTTTTATTTTGAGTAATTATTTCGATTTGTTACTTTTTCATATATTTGTGGCTAATATTTATTAGTTTAAATTTAAACTTTATTATTTCATAACCATTCATAAAAGTTAAAGTAAAATAAGAAAAGATTTAGGAAGGAAAATTTAAGAATATTTTAATGTAGCACAAGTTTCTTCAGATTTGGAATTAATTGGGTTTCATTGTAGTTTTGTGTTCATGAAAGAGAAAGAAATATGAATTCTATTTTATATTGATCGTAGGCAGAGTATTCTGTATTCTCCAGAAAGTTAAAAAACTTATTGCAACCTGTGTTTTGCCATTTGGGATTTGTTGGGGTTTGTACAAAACCTGATTAACAAAAAAAGACACTTAAATGCATGAAATAATCTTTGTTGTTCAATTTCACAAAAATGTTTTAATGCACTTCTAACAATGTTCAGTTTACTATTCTTGTTCAATTCTGAGACTGTAGTATAACTTAGAATGGTAGTCAAGTGCCGTTGAGTTTCTGGATCTTTTCAAATTTACTGTTGTTTTTTTTTAATCATTGGGGTTTATAATAAAACTATTGGAATACAAATACTTAACATAAATTATGTACTCTTCAGTGGTCTGTCTGAAGGCTTATAATGCTAAAAACTGGATTTTGATACTTGTGGTGGGCATAGCACAATAGCCCACTGTGTAGCTCTGTGCTTAACGACAAACATAACTTACTTGTGTTATAATTTTTCATGTCATTTTGAAAAACTCAGGTGGTTAATATAATATAGCATTTGTGGACAACAACAAGAAAAATAAAAACTTTAAACCAGCCCATGTCAACTATAAAACGTTTTAGTTGAAACACATTTCACAAGCTGTTAAGATAGTGAAATTGGAATTACTACATTACTGAGACTACACACATTTTAAGATGACTGTTTTGTGCTTGTTAAACCTATAAGTAGATTTTCTTCCACAACTTTTGACTAAACTGGTGGAACTGTTTGTGTTGAGTGTTTACTGTCACATTAGTAGCACGCTAAGTGTACGGCTGTCGTGTAACTTCTGGATTAATTATCAAAATTCAATGATTTTCCTCTGCTCTACGATCATCCTACATGCTGAGTTTTGATTTGTTTTGAAGAGTTTGATGATAGATGCAGTAAGTTATTAGAGTACCTGGTATATTACGTGTTATATACCAAAGTAATTAGCAACTGTGTTCTTTCTGTGTTTTACACCTGATTCATTTAGTACGTTACACGTTACGTAGTGTGGTTTTGTTAACTTAATAACCATTTTTTTCCTGCATATCTCTTTACACTTTATTCACTTATATAATATAGTTATTTAATTTCTAATAATTTGCTTCTGCATATGTACTTGTACTGCAACAGACATTTGGTGAAAATAGAATTTTGTTGTAAATACTTACAACTACCAGGAATACACAGATCAATAACTGAGAAAATGTAGGTGGAAAATAAGGAATTGAGGCAGAGACTTGTTATACAAAATCAACAAGATATTTATTTTAACCTAGCTTAGTCACAAGTCTCAGTTACTTTGTCACTTATGCTTCTAAACAGCCATTTAGAGTTTACCTTTGTAGTCCATATCTGACTACTGTGGTGGCTTACACTCAACTCTGATTTTCACACCTGTATAGTCTATGCCTGACTACTGTTGGTTTAAAGAAAACTTGTACTGTCTTAGTATAGACTATACAGATGGGAAAATCAGAGTTGGGGTGTGTTAGCCATCACAGTATTCACCATATTGCTGAATATATATATAATTTAATATGTATTTATTGATGTCTAATCAGTATGATGTAGTTGTTTTGCAACCATTTTGAATAAATTTCTCTTGAAATGTGTCCGTTTTTAAAATCCATTCTTTGGTGTGATAGTTTCTAGTTATATTTTTATCTTACTATTGTATTAACTAAGTAAGAATTACGTGGAATATATGTAAACTTGATAATTCTGGAGCTGTACATTTAACGGAATATAAGCTTTCTTCATATTCTGTCATTTCAGCATAAGTTCAGAAGGATAAATGTTTAAGCAAATAGCAGTTTCTTGAAATACTTTCAAAAAATAGACGATTTTTAGTACATTCTTTGAAGTGTTTTAGTAGCTACAGATGTTAATTGTACAAGTAAGTTTAGTTGTGACAGAAATAAGAATATCCAGTCAGTCAGTTCTTTATAACAGAGACAAGTATTTTAGGATTCTGTCCAGGTTTATCTTCAAATCTAAATATTAAAGCCTTCACGAATAAACACAATCATTGTTCAACTCTTCTACACAAACGACGAATAACTTAAACTCAGTAACAGAAGTAAATACAATTTAATAGTAACGTATTAGTTGTAGGCTGCATCAAACCAAGACTGTGGATTACAAGATGCGGCGGTTTAGAATACCGTTACTGAATATGCTCGCCCATTCAGTCAGGGGTAGAGGGGGCGTTATTATGTGACGGTTCTCGTTTTTCAGTAAAAATGGCCTAAAAGTTGGTGGTGGGTGTTGACTAACTACCCTCCCTCTAGTCCGTCATTTTAAAATTATGGATGGCTTAGTTTGGTTTGTTTTGAATTTCGCACAAAGCTACACGAGGTTTAACTGCGCTAGCCGTTCCTAATTTAGCGGTGTAAGACTAGAGGGAAGGCAGCTAGTCATCACCACCTACCGCCAACTCTTGGGCAACTCATACCAACGAATAGTGGGAATTACCGTCACATTATAACACCCCCACGGCTGAAAGGGCAAGCATGTTTGGCGCGACGGGGATGCGAACTCGCGAGTCAAGTGCCTTAACCATCTGGTCATGCCGGGCCGGATGGCTTAATGCAGATAGCCTTTTGTAGAATTCAATAAACAAACGTATGTGGATGGTGTGACAATAATATTAATGTAAACAGTCATGTGGTTTTAATTAACGAAAAACATGCCCAAAGATATATTGCTAATAGACATAATGCAGAAGATAGATTATAAAGAGAAAGATTTATAGATATAATACAGAATATTAAAAACAAAGGTTTATAGATCAAACTATTCTGTCTCCATAACAGAAGATATCGGATTCAATAATCATCACATCTTTGTTAACTTAAGAAGATCGAAATGTTCTTTTATATTTTTAATTAAATTTTTAATACCCATACCAGACATTTTTAGAATACATTATCACACAAAATCAATTAGGAACTTGTAGTATTAGTGTGAATTTTAATAATTATACATGTTTTAGTACTTTCGTGCGTTAATTACCCGAGCTTTTGTCAGGTGTCGAACGTTCAATATGTAAGATACAAGCTGCCTAGGAACTACAGTAACAGTAGATTTGAGTGAGCAAATCAAACCTTTAGTTTTTGTTGATGAATTTAATAATATTGATAGAATTATACATGTTAGAAGAAAATGTTAATTTAACATTCTGAAAGAGAGACTAAAATCTGTTTTAAAATTAAGGAAGCTACTGAACAAATGTCTCGAAATAATAAAAACATTAACATAATTCTGAAAAAACGTATAGTACATAAATAACCTTAAACCAAAAAGTAGTGTTACAGTAGATAAAGGTGAGTTTTGTCATTATGAAGGAAGAAGTCTACAAAATGAAGGTAGAGTTTTTGCGTGATGCATTACTCATGCTCCTAATATCAAATCCTATACAGATAAGTCAAAGAAGAACTAAATAAACACAGGAAAAATGAATATCAATAGTTGTCTTTTCATGAGTTCTCGCCTTCAAAGTTTTATGGACTTTCCAAAATCCACATACCTGACATACTTCTACAAACTATATTGGCTCATCCACTTACAACTCTGCAATGGTGTTATCTATCAGTTTTGAAACCTTTGACCCAAAAACTACCCATAAGAAATTCAGACCACCATGTTTGTATTATTAAAGATAAATAAGAATTAAAAATGGAGATTTCTATTATTCCATTTCACAAGAGTTACTGTCTCTAATAATGTTAGTATTACATATGATTTACTAAATAATATCTCTATTTTCCTAATAGAACATATTTCATATCAAAATATCACGAAACTTTCGTAAATATACTTAAAATTTATTTTCTTTGGAACTCTCATACATCGAAAGGAAGGATGATAAATACTTCGATTGGTTCACCACTCTCTCCTATAGTTGTATTTGAGATAGTTATCGACAGTTAATTGACGAATATTTTGCCACGATGGTATTTTATTCCAAGGTTGTTGGAATGGCTGTTTTGGCCATGCTTTTTGACTCTGGACATGTTTATTGATACATATATATTCGTTTATTCAGTGTGAAGAAAATTTTGGGTTAGCTTAGGGACTGGTTGTTAAAAGAATATTTATCATTTTTCCTTTAAGTTTGATGTCATGAAAATTGGTGAATGATAACATCATGGTAACAGGACATTTGGAAACGTTAAAGCCTGGAATCTTGGGATTGTAAAATGTGTTAATGTATATTTAAAAATAGTTTGTTTGATGAATTCTAGAGTAAGCCATTTTTAAGCAAATATATTTCAACATTATCACTTCATCATGAAAATCACAATAAGAACTGGTAAGTTTATATACTCTATTATTTGAATGCTTATGAGATTAATTTTGTAACTTTTGTGTTTTGGTTTGTAATTAAATACAAAGTTACACAATGGCTATCGGTGCTCTGCCCACCAGCAGTATGAAAACTTGGTTTCTAGCATTGTAAGTAAGTCTGCAGACATGCTGCTGTGGCACTTGAGGGGGGGGGTTTGTAACATTTAGGTACGAATGAAAATACAGACCAAAAAATGTTGGTTAGTGGTACAGGTTGATCACGTTTTACTAATTTGACGAAATCAGATAAATCAAAAGAATTTTGACACTAAAGTCAATTTTGGTAACTGGAAGTAATAATTTACTTAAATTAAAAAAAACCTACCCAAACAGAGATATTGCATTTCTATGTAAGCAAATCTTATTTGTGACACGGATAACAGTTGACTCACCTAATGAAAATATAAAAACATTTAATGAATAAAGATGTATTAATGTAGCAGGAATTTTAAAGAAACTACTTAATTTATAATTGTGTGTTCGTATGTTATATAACTAGATCTGATTGGTTTGTTTATGAATTTCGCACAAAGCTACTCGAGGGCTATCTGCGCTAGCCGTTCTTAATTTAGCGGTGTAAGACTAGAGGGAAGGCAGCTAGTCATCACCACCTACCGCCAACTCTTGGGCAACACTTTTACCAACGAATTACCGTCACATTATAACACCCCCACGGCTGAAAGGGCAAGCATGTTTGGCGCGACGGGAATGCGAACCCGCGACCCTCAGATTACGAGCCGCATTTTCTTTCTTTAATTTTGATAGGAGTTTTTGAAATTTATTTTCTCTTTGTTTGATGGGATCCTTATTTAACACTTTAAACTTACTGGAATCATTAAACATGGCAAAGACTTTACCAAGATATTCTTGTTTATTTATGAGATAGCGAATTTTATTTGTATATTGTTATGGTTTTGTTTAATGTTAATTCATTGATTACTTTTGCCATTTAGTTTGGTATGCATCTCGAGTTACATTTAAACACTAACTCACCTACCAGCTGATCAGATTGATGTTTAGCTGTATGTATTTATTATTATAAACTTGACACCAACTTTGCACAGTAGTGACTACAAATGTTATCAATGTGTAGCAGAGAAAACTAATATGGGTATTAAAAACTTATTTAAATTACAAAACAAGTAATAATATTTTAATCTCCTCAGGTCATAATGAAGTTAAGAGGTAAGGAGGTCGAAACGTAGTTATTTGTTTTGTTTTAAATAAATTGTTAATACCCATATAAGATATTTGTACTACATATATTTCAAATAGGTTCCTCGTTATCAGAAGATATTATTATTAATGTTGTGGAAGATTATGTAAATTTATGGTGATAGGCAATCACATGATATTTAATTTCGTGGTCTGACGGCTAAATAAAAATCCCATCATGAGCTTCAAGTAGTTAGCTCACGTGAAAGAGTTAAAAACTATTATAACTTAATGTTGTTATTGATCTCGTAGTTGTTTGAATTCAGAATATTTTCATTTCCATATTAGATTCTTTTTTTTTTTGGCTGGTTCTTTTTTCTTGCTTCTTTTATTTATTGAACTAATTTTTAATATTCATTAATGTTAGTATCAAGTCCTGGACGGATGCCTATCTATTAACGGAATTGCCATTTTAAAAATGTAACGAACTGAAATAAACAGCCATTACAACCAGAGTTGAAACACACATACACATAAACGAATCTACCGAACGTTGACAGCCAAAAACTTTCTAACAATCTGAATGTAAAATTTAGCACTTAGCAACAACACAGTTGAGAACCCTTTGTTATCAACAAGAACTTTAGCTACCATAATTGGGCCTGGCATGGCCAGCGCGTAAGGCATGCGACTCGTAATCTGAGGGTCGCGGGTTCGCGCTCGCGTCGCGCAAAACATGCTCGCCCTCCCAGCCGTGGGGGCGTATAATGTGACGGTCAATCCCACTATTCGTTGGGAAAAGAGTAGCCCAAGAGTTGGCGGTGGGTGGTGATGACTAGCTGCCTTCCCTCTAGTCTTACACTACTAAATTAGGGACGGCTAGCACAGATAGCCCTCGAGTAGCTTTGTGCGAAATTCCAAAACAAACAAACAAACAAAAGCTACCATAATCATTCATGTGCAAAACAGCCCTTCAAACAACTCAGGAATTTACAACCATCTAAGCAAAGACTGTAGCGAGAAGCCAAAACACTGAAACACTTCAAAACTAGAGACTATGTGATATATAAATGAACATTAAGGGAAAAGGAAGCGATTTTAATTCAAAATACAAAATCAAAGCTGAACAACCAGCAAACGACACCGCTACCTCTCAAACTATGACAAATTTATCATGCCTGAAATAATGAAAGCTTTGGAATATCTTCCTTAGCTGCTGAAATGTAATGATAAAATTTGAAAGTTGTTGCCAGTTGAACTTTATTATACCATTCGTAGCGTTTGTTTCCTCATACTGATGACATCTTTATTAGTTGCAATACAAATAAACTTTGGATCAGATTCTCAATATCATTATTTTACGCTAAGTAACACGCAACTACTTGATTTTTTATTGATATAGAGACAAATAACACATTATCTTTTCTGGATATTAATGAAATAATTCGTTCAACACAAATTGGAGACTACTTTACATAGAAAAGCGATTATTTTGTTTATTTTTTCTGTTTTTTATTTTGCGAAAAACTTCACGAAGGCTATCTGCGCTAACCGTCCTAAATAGCAATAAAATACTACAGCCATTCACCTCAAATTCTTGGGTTACTATTTTACCAACGAAAAGTGGTATTGAGTATTTCATATGACGTCTCCACACTGGAAACTGCGGGCAATATTGATGAGCGGAAGTTTCGAACTCGAATGCTTCTAACGGTAGGTCACCTGCTTTGCAAAGCATAGTCCATCTGCCTTACTTTAAAATAACTGCTAACATTGATTTTGTTAATAAACGTGCATTTCCTTTAAAACTTTTTGGTGCAGTTTCAAGATATGTCAAGAAAAAGAAAACATGTTTAATTAAATTATTTAACGTACGCCTTTTTGTCGGACATGGCAACAAACTTTTTTAAATGTAAACAACTTTAAAGTGAAAACGCGAAACGTAGAGGACGTTGTTGTAAATATGGCAGGGTTCAATGAGAGGAAAAAGGTCGAGAGAGAATTGCAACTAAAGAAATTGAACAAATTCACAGAAGATTTCCGAAATGAACTTAATTCAATACTTTCTGTGCTTGAATGGACCTCAGAATCTTTTGAAGTACTGCAGGTTTGTTGATATAATAAAGTTTACTCAACAGATAAAGCAAAAGAAGTATACTACGCTTAGGCCTAAATTATTTGTATTACTATTATTATTAAATATTACTCCAGAACTTATATTAAGATAGAATTAAGACGTTACAAAATGATTTTAACTGTATAACATATGATATCGTAACTATTAGTCTAATGAATTCAGCTTGTAGTTGTACAGTTTTTAGAACAATGAGCTTAGTTCCTGCTGCAAAAGTGCAAGGTCTTTATTTTTGAAAACAAAAAACTAACTTTTCTACCCTTAGTTAAGATATTTGTGATACCATTGATAGTGATATTATTAGAAAGATTGAATCAAGTGTTTATCTTAGAAATGTAAAAAAATTTAAAAACTGAAAGATTTTCGACAAATAGTACATAGCAGATTGTAGAATAAAATACTTTATCATAATGAAACTTTATAGAGTGGATGGCAACTGCCCATTGTGGAGACACAAGTATAGAGGATGACGTTTTGAAAGTCTTCTGCCTTTTGTCTTCAGAAGATGAAAACACTACCAACAGCACACTGTTTGGATGTCTTAAGAGAATTGTTAACTATTACAGCAAGACCGTTTTCTTTCCTAACATTGTTAAAGTTATTTCCATTAAAATTATACTTCTAATTCAAATTGTGACATCCCACATGCGATATCTTCTGTTTATTGAAATTAAAATCCACTTGTCCTTTATTTATCCAAATAACCAAATAATACAAAATGTATTAGAAGGTAGCAGCAGTAGCATCACCTTCACAGTCATCAACAACAACTTTATTATCAGAAGCAAATTTAAGAAATTTATTGACTAATCCTTCACTTTGCATAATTTATATAAATCAACAAGAGTAAAGGTCTGTATACTGAGCCCTTAGCTACTTTGTTACATTAATCCAATTTGAAAGACATTTATAACAACTGTCAGCTTTCTCCTATCCATCCAGTTTTCTATCTGATTAATAAACCTATGCCCCTATACTTACAGAGATCATGTTTTTAATAAGACATTTTTGTGGCATTTTATCAGATGCTTTTTGGAAACCTGGGTACACCAAATTGACACCCATACTGTCATCAACACAAGTAGTAATTTAAAAAAAATGTTGAAAGATTAGCAAAGCAATTTTGCTACAACTGATGTAATACTAATATAACTATAATTACTGAGCCAATCAACTCTCAAGAAAAAAGGAGTAAAAATAGCCATATTCAAATATTCTTACTCCTGTCCATTATTCAAGGACATATATTTAAAAAAAAGTAATAACAAATCACTCATCTATTCAGTCCTTAATCTGTTTCAAAATCCTTGGGTAAATATTATTTATCTGGTCCAGGATTTTATTCTACTGTAAATTTCCCAGTTTTTTACTAACAATCTCACAATTAATGTAATCATATTATTCAATCTTATTTTCATCTACCTGCAATTCAGATGAGGAATATTTTTTGAACCTTCATTAGTATAAAGTTAATAACCCAAACCATCCAATAATCATGAGATGAGAGGCCCCTTCTCCTATCCTAATGTTTTGTTTACCTTTGATTTATATAAAGAAATCCTTCCAATTAATTTTGACATTTTCAGTCATCTGGTTTTCATGTATCATTTTTGACTTCCTAATGTCCTTTTTGTCCAACTCTTTTGATTTTGTAATACCATCTGAGGATCCTGTTAGTGACATCTTCAAGTCATACTTTTTGTCTTTTATTTCCTTTGTGGGTGAGCATTGTTTTAAACTAGTAGCAAATTTTTTTAAAAATTAGGAACATATCTATCAGGAATATTTTAATATTTATGTTTTCAGTTTGTCCATATTTCATCAGTATCTTCATTTAATTCTGTTGCCTAATTCACAATAGTTAGTTTTTGTCACATATCTTCATGTTTTGAAATTTGTAACCATGTGCAACAAAACATCAAATCTAATTGACTTGTGATAATTTGTACCAGGAAGTTCTCTATCCTATCAGCTCTTTCTATATTTAAAGCTAACAACAGATCTAAAATAGCATTGTTTCTAGTAGGTTTCCTGACCAGTTAATGAAGAAAACCATCCTGACCATCCTCATGGTTTGACTCTGTTGTATTCATGATGTTAATATGGTTATGACTTTAACAACAGTTGAATGTTTCATCCCATTATAGAGTTTCTCATTAATTTCATCAGTTCCACTTGGTTGTCTATAACAACTTCCAACTAAAAGTCTTCTCATATCCACTAAGAAAAATCCAAATAGATTCAGCATTCTTGCTGTTAGATTTAATATCTTCAACTTGAACAGGCTGTAACTCTTATTTAACATATAAAGTCACTTCTGTGTGGTACTCTATCCATATTGAACACCCTATACACTGGAATTTCAAAGTAATTCCTGTCATCAAAATTCTCTATATTTAGTCAGTTTTCTACTATTTTTGTTACATCAAAATCCTATATTTTAAATATTACTTCAGTTAAAGGTTTATGATACTAAATGGAAGTATGGCATTTTGCAAGACCTCCACTTATATGGGTTGCATGACTGTTCACCCATTTTTTATTAAACATTTTTTAATCAGCAGGTGATTCTAAGTTCACTTTCACATTCTTTCCTACAGGAACTTGGAGTCTCTCAGAGCTGTGTCTTGAATGCCAAACTTTTTTAGTATAACAATTAATGCCATCAGTGGACAACTCCCGCTAACTGTTGCAAACGGGGTCTATGTTCACTTCTTTCACATCTCATGTCAATTGTCGAACACAAGTTTTATTGAGCAGCAGCTACAGACTCCCCTCAATCATTTACTGAAGTTGGCTATAGCAAACAGTTTTAACTTTTCTCTCTCTAAAACTGTTTGCATGCACTTTTGCCACCAATGGGGTATTCATTCTGATCATGAGCCCACGTCAGTGAAGTTGTGCTTCTTGTGGTCCCTGAGGCAAAGTTCTGGTATGAGTCAAGTGTACAAGGGTACTGAACATCCTCCATGTCCTCTCTTCCACCTCTTAATGTTTTGTGCTAGAGATATATCGTGCTCTAATTTGATTGAAACTGGACTATAAGGCTCTGGTCTATAGCTCTTCCAGGACCAACATTGAAGATGTTGGACCCCATTCATCATCAGGTGCTTTGGTTTTGCATGGGAGCTTTTCACACTTCTCTAATTCAAAGTTTGTATGCACAGTCTCATGAACCACCTGTACACCTCTGCTGTTTGCATCTGTCTTTTCTGTATACTTCAAAACTTTGACCCTTACTATAGCATCCCACCTGGGGGATGTGGTTTCCTTCCTCGGTGGGCCATCCTTTTTCAGAACAGATGATCTGCCATTGTTCCTTTTGGCCTTTTTATCCAAAAACAGTTGGATGAATTGGTCTATCCTTGGATGACACTGCTGTATCTGCTGGTTAGCCCATTTCAACATGGCTTATTACCATCCCCAAGTGTAACTTTACTTTGAGTCATCTGAGAAAAGCAGATACTTCCAGTTGGAAGTACTGTCTGTTATTTGCTGAACATCTTTTGAACCATTCTTCCTTTCCAATTTATACGGATGATTTGAAATGGGACTGTCATGGTTTGTTGTGGTTTGGTGGTTGCTCACAGAATCCCCTCTACAGTTTCTGTGTTCACTGCTGAACTATATGCCATTTCTCTTGCCCTGGATCACATAGAAGCTACGCAGTACTCGAATTGTACTATTTATATGAACTCACTTAGATCTCTACTGGCCCTGGAATAGCTTCATGTTAGTTCTCACCCTGTTCTTGCTGATATTTAAAATTGATTGGCTTATTTTGCTTTAATATCAACTTCTATCCAGTTCTTCTAGATACCAGGCCATGTTGGTATTCACAGAATTTGGCCTTCTTGTTTCCATAAGGATGAGAAAGAAGTTGTCCTAACTAGACTATGAATTGGTCACAGTTTTTTAACCCATCGTTTTCTTTTATCTGGGACTGATACACCAATGTGTGGGCTGTGTGACACTCAGGTCACAGTCGTCCACATTTTACTGTCATAATGTTGTTATGACTCTGAATGATGGCACCACTTTATACATGTTTTTCCCACAGGTTTACCTCTGATTCTGGACAATGTCATTGGTGATGGTGTCAAATTTAAAAATGTTTTTAGTTTTTTAATGAAGATTGGTCTTATTCACAACATTTCAGGTTTCAATTCAAAAATTAGACTTTGTTTTGTATTAACATGAATTCTTTTTTACAAATTTTAATAATTGTATTTTAATTTTTTTATTGGTTGTTTGCCACGGATAGCCTAGTTGTTTTATGTCAAAATACCAAACAACTAATGAATCTTTCTACACTATATTTATATTTTTTGTATTTTATTTTTCTTTGTTTTGTTTATTCTGACCCTCACTACTGTCTAGTCCTTATGGTTGAGTTAATAGCTCTTGAAAATCAGCTAGCTTTTACCTTACTTCAATTTTGAAAATGCATACCAAAAAATACACTTTTCTTTTATTGAATTGATCCCCAAAGCCCAACCAGCTAATATGCTAGTCCTTACATGTTAATGTAAGCCTAGCTTTCAGTTCTAGTGACCTATTATAATGTTATTCCCACAGATAAGTCTTGGCAGCATTCCTAATAGAATTACTATCCATTTTTTTGTAAACCATGCATCAGCCACTTATGTTTACCATTTAGTTCTATCCTTCCCTGCTGTAGTTTCTCACCTGCATAAGCTAAAGGATGAAATCTATTACTTAAAATAATTTACTCATTACAGCTAATTTCACTACTTCTATTCTTATTAGTAGCTTCTAACTTCTTGAAAGTAACTATTATCTACTCTATCCTTTGCATGTTAAAGCTTAAGCTTATACTGAAATTCTGCTATGTTTATATTATTTGTTATTGTATTTATTACATTTAGAATAGCCTCTTCCAACCTGCTAACTATGAAAAAGTTGAAAATTCACGAATGGGCTTTTTAAAAGTGTGGGCCAATCCAGAGTTTACAAATAAGTCCCTGCATCTTGCAGACTCAGTGTTCTTCGCCACTGTAACCTTATAGTAAATAGTCAGTACTAAATACAAGTAGGCTATCGACAATAGTGTTAAGCCTAACACTTGAGAATTAAATGTTACAATATTTTATCATAATGTGATCTTCATTCTAAACTTAAGACTACTTTTGAAATAAAAAAGTGTCAAATAACTAATCTCTAGGTATTCATGGAACAGTACAATACACTTAGCCTGTTGTATAACTTACCAATAAGCTAATTTTCAGTTAAAAGTTATGTTAAATTTGCTAAGCCTAATCTAAGACTTTAAGTATTTATACCAATAAGTCTTAATTTAAAACTATTTCTAGAATTAATGGTTGCCTTGCCTTCAAAATGTACTTAAGAAAGAAATTAGTTAACACTATGATTCAAGTAATAATGAAATATATTTTGTCTTCATGTCACATTTAAAAGGTAAAATCAGTGGAAAATACAGTTAAGTACCAAATTATAATTATATCCATGTGTTATTAGCCATAATGTTTGTATATTCCTTATATCAATGGTTAGCTGAAACTTCCTTTGTAAAGAAAGCAAAATAATTCAGCTGTTATTATTATAATAGTAAAAGAATCAAGATAGCTGTAATATTCAGTATAAGCTCCACAAACCTGTATACAATACATGCATATTGTGGTAATCAGTATAAGCTCCACAAAACAGTATTATGTAAATGTGTACTGTGGTATTCATTATAAGCTCCACAAACCTGTATTATGTAAATGTATACTGTGGTATAAGCTCCACAAACCTGTATTATGTAAATGTATACCATGGTGTAAGCTCCACAAGCCTGTACTACGGTACATGTATACTGTGGTATAAGATTTACAAGCTTGTACTATTGTACATGTACATGTTTCAGAATCTGCTGTAAAACAAACTGTGCATACATTATTCTTCAAACATACTACTCTACTTATCCTGATCATGCTAAGTTCAGGCCTGCACGGGTGATTATGTAAGCTATCATTTATTGGTAAACTGTTCATCATTGGACTTGACTAAGATTTTAGCAAGGCCTGAAACAAACATTTTTTAGAACAAGTGGCAGTTAGTTCTTTTGCTGTGAAAATGTTATATATTGTTCTTCAAACATTTATCTGATGCAGAATTGTCACACACAAAACGTAAACTGTACTAATACAAAAATAAATGTTCTTTTGTTTAATCTTTCAGAAAGAGAAGATGGTAACATGTCCATTGGATAGTGGACACCGTTTACCTTCATCATCTCTCAGTAGACATACTGAGTTCTGCAAATGGTTCAAAGCAGGATATACAAGAGAAGAAATGGTAAGAAGACAGATAAGTACCTCTTTGAAACCACAAAAAAACTCCTTCAGTTCATGAAACAAAATTACTTTACAGGTTTTAATGTGTTGATGGCTTTTGATTTTCATGAGTTACAAGACAGAAATAACTTCAACTAAAATAATTTTACTGAGTTATACCTGCTGCTAGTGAGTAATACTTTGAACTAATTCTTAAACAAAGGTCTCTTTCATGTAACATTTATATTTAAGTCTGTTTTATTAATTTTACTGTGTTGTTATTTCCAGGAAAAGGCAGTGCCAAGCTCTCACTTTTTCTACAAAACCTCCACGTCTGTAGTTCCTGTTCTTATAGGTAATATTCACATGTGAACTTTGAATACATTAAATAGTACAGCAACAATATCATTATTATGTGTAGATTGTAAGATTCTTGTATAGTTAATACAAGTACTTTAAATGGATACAGTGCCTAAACTACAATGTCATTAACCAAATTTCTATTGGTTTTGATATAAATAATTTTGTGTGATGTCATTAGTAGTCTTCAGTTTCATTATAAAAAAGAAAAATGCAACACTGGTTTGAGTTCTGAAATTTAGAAAAGAAGTTTAAATCACTTAAAAATGTAATACAGTCAAGGGTACTGAAAAGTTAAATTTCTCCAACAATTATTTATGTACAGAATATTTTTAAAGATCAGTAAATAAAACATTTCTGTTTTTCTCAACTATTTTAAATTATGTATTTACTATCACCTTGTCAGAGTTGGAGTTGAGAAAGTTAAACAAATGTAAGGTATTTTAAAAGTTTGTCCTATGGACTTATGGTATGTATATGCTGACCATATACCAGAACTGAGTCTGAGATGTTCAGTAACAATATGAAGTCTGAAATAATTTGATAGTTTAACTTGATTTCCCAATCCTTAAGTATACAACTATATATACTTGCTACAGGCACTTGTGTGATAATTAGTATTTTAGGAACTGTTAACCCAATCCTTAAGTATACAACTACATATACTTACTACAGGCACTTATATAATTAGTATCATAGGAACTGTTAACCCAATCCTTAAGGATAAAACTAAATATACTAACTACAGGCACTTATGTAATAATTAGTATCATAGGTACTATTAGTAAGTAAGATGTTCAGTTACTAACTATCAGTATGTATGATGTTTAGTTACTAACTATTACCATGTATAATGTTCAGTTACTAAGCATTAATATGTATGATGTTCGGTTACTGTCAGTGTGTATGATGTTCAGTTACTGTCAGTGTGTATGATGTTCAGTTACTTACTATCAGTATGTATGATGTCTGGTTTCTAACTATCAGTATGTATGATGTTCAATTTTTAACTGTCAGTTTGTGTGATGTTCAGTATTATTAGTATGTTTGATGTTCAGTTACTAATTATCAGTATGTAGGATGTTCAGTTACTAATTATCAGTATGTAGGATGTTCAGTTACTAACTATTACCATGTATAATGTTCAGTTACTAAGCATTAATATGTATGATGTTCAGTTACTTACTATCAGTATGTATGATGTTCAATTTTTAACTGTCAGTGTGTGTGATGTTCAGTATTATTAGTATGTTTGATGTTCAGTTACTAATTATCAGTATGTATGATGTTCAGTTACTAACTTTATTGGTGTCTATAATGTTCAGTTACTGACTTTACTGGTGTCTATAATGTTCAGTTACTGACTTTACTGGTGTCTATAATGTCCAGTTACTGACTTTACTGGTGTCTATAATGTCCAGTTACTAACTTGACTGGTTTTGGTGATGTTCAGTTACTTCCTTTCGATTATCACATAATCATTAATTCCACATGTAGTTACAATTCACTGACATTTGGCTACATTATCTGGACTTCCACTAGAAAAATAACTCTTTTAGCCACTGTGGCTAAACAAAGTAATTTTCTTTCAGCCACAGTGGCAGTTGTTTAGCCACAATTTTAGGTTGTCAAAAACTGTGTGGTGCATGACTTTTAATATGCATCAATTCCATCCAGTAAAAAATAGTTGTAATTATGTGAAAATCTACAAGACATTAAGTTTTGTACTATTTTTTTATTTCCCAGCAATCTTCCCCACTAAAAAAAACAAAACAAACAAAATAGCAAAATAAACATGATAAAGAGGAAAATAAAGAGATACATTTCTCAAAATAACACAGAAACAAAAAAATGACTTAAAACTAGAATACGGTAACATGACTAGCAAGTATAAAAATTCAATGGCAGCTCTTCAGCCAAATCATTCTTTACTACAATGTAGTAATAGTAATTCTACCACATTCTCAACAGAAGATGTGGTAGAAGTTGACACCTGAGGTTCCGAAGCACATTTCTTCAACAGAGAATGGTACCCCCATCTGTCTTTGTGAGTAACCCAGTATCTGAATGCAGAGTCAAAGTTAAAATGATCTAAAGGTTTGGACTCCATGGATAAGTTCAGTAACATTTCTGTCTTAACCACATACAGATTGCTCCCGGCATCCGTTTTGATGCTGTTGTACCTGCTAATTCCCCGCTCACAGTGAACAGATGTAACTGGAATTATTAATCCAATTGCTGCAAGCTGAGACAGATTTGGAAAAGTTTGATGGGTCTGATGGATGTATTCCTTATAGAAGCTCTTCATGTTTTTGTTTTTGTGAGCATCCTGTTCCATTATGTTCCTTAGTAGCAGGCATTCAATCAGTGCCTCATCCTCATTGACGAAAGGAGAGAATTGCTGGATGAGTTTCTTCAGATCATCCTCATCAGAGACTGCTCTGCTGTGACATGGGCTAAATATTGAAAAAAATGACATGATGTTAGTGGCTGGGAATGCTACTTGTAGTCTTGTGACCACTTATTCAACAAATGACTCAGCAGCTGATCTGTACGTTTCACGTTGTTTATCAATATCTTTGATGTCATGACCTCTGTAAGAAGTGTAACAACTGGCATCAGGAGGTTGTGGGAGTTTCTTCAGTGCAGTCTGTGTGTAAAGACCAGGGATGTATACCAGCAACTGAATTGACCCATCAATAATTGCTTTAGCCTGATCATAAGATAAAAAAGTTCTCTGTAGAGATCTTGACAAAAGTCCAAGAATGCCAACAGCATTAGCCAGAAAATTAGTCATCATGACAAAGCTGTAACATGACATTTGCTGGACTAGACCATGTAGCAAGGCTTGGCCTGGAGTACCATGTTCCATTGCTGAGACCTGCAGGCAGCTTATCACATATGCAACACAGTTGACTAGTGCTTGGACAGAATCATTAAAAGAGAGCCATCGTGTGAAGAACACTTGCTTGATTTTGTTGCTTTTCTCTCCATGCAATGCTTTGCTCTCTTCCAGAACCCGACACAACTTGGGAGAATATTTCAGGCTTTTTGCAAACTGGTTCAAAACTGAAATGTACATCACAAGGTATGGCACCTGGTTTGCTGCCTTTTCAGCTGCCAACTGTAATCTGTGTGCCAAACAATGACTTGTTATTATCCAGAGGTATTCTTCCTTAAATTTTGTAGCAACACATGTTTTTATTCCCACCATGACATTTGCACCATCAGTTGCAAGTCTAACCAAGTCAACATCAAACAATCGTCGATCTGCCACGACTGAGCGCATTGTGTTGTAGGTAGAATCAGCCCCAGTGTTGGTTAGCTCACGCACAGCAAGGAATTGACTTGTAACCTCACCTAATGATGAAAGATACCTGATATAAATTATCAGTATAGAGGTGTTTCCTGCATCAGTTGCTTCATCTGCTTCAAGAGCAAAAAATGGGAAAGGTGATGCCCAAAAGTCTGCCTGCATTTCATCCTGAACTACATGATTTAGGGCACTGTACATATCATCCAGAGACTGGCTGTGGGTGTATATGAAGCTCTCTGTTCTACTTTGTGGCTGAGTCTGTAGTTTCTTTAGAGAGGTCACTCCCTGTTAAAAAATATATTAGAACTTGTGTTTTGAAATAAGACCACCAGTTAAAGTAATAAACAAAGATATTTGAAAGAGTTGGCTAGCTACTTAATTTTTGATAGATATTTTCAAAATGTTTCACTTTTAGAAAATTGTCAAATTGCCTTTTTTTAAGAAAATACTGTAGAAAATAGAAAGTATCTTATTTATACTAGAATGAAGAATATTCTTACATTGAATACTTGTAGTGAAAGGAGGGAATGAAACTTCACAGTTGGGATGGCTTCCTTTGTACAAGTAATGTGACTATCTGTGCCTGAATGCCACCTTTACATCCCACATACACATTCACAGCAGCAGTTGACATGTCCTTCTTCAAAACTTGTGATGCAACTGCACTGCGATGATCTTCTGACCGTGCATGCTTCACCAAGTTGTCTGTTTTAGGCTTAGTAGCAGTTTTCTCAGTGGTAGCATAAATATTTGTCTTCTTGTTGTCCCTGCATAATTTGCAATGGAATGTATTTTGTTGGGAAACATGTTCCAGCCAAGGACACTGTGAAAACCAAGTTTATTTAACAACTCTGAAAATTGCAGGTATATTTTTTTTTCACACCGACAGTCTGGTCACTGCTGCAAGCTTCAGTTTCTTCAGAGCTGTCTTTTCTTTTGGAAGTGGATTTCCCACCATCAGTTGATGTTGTTGCTTTGACCTTCTTTTGAAAAAACTTGATATATCTAACTGTTTAGACATCTTTTTATCTGATCTAGGAGTTGTCATGATCTCAATTCAAACACATGCCAAACAAAACTTGGGATTTCCACTTTGATACAGACCATATGTTGGTTTGACAAAGTCAGGTTTTCTCTGATTACTGTTTGTGTACCATGGGCAGAATCAAACATGTAGCATAAGAAATGAAAATAAAAGAAATCATTAGCACAGCTAAGTAATAATTTTTTTTAAAATTTAACTTGTTAGTTGTCATATCCCTGAACTCATAAAAATACATATATAAAGAAAACATAGATTACAGTCAGTGGTAGTTTTTAAAAGACATTTTTTGTTTCTTCAACTCGCTGGGGTGCCTCTGGTCATTTGTCATAATTAATGGCATGGATGGTGATAAAAACCATGAAAGCTGTCAAGACCAAACTTGAGCAGAATAAATAAAGGAAAACCATCCAAGACCGAAAAATTATCATCTTTCACCAGTGTGGTGAAACCAACACTAGATGTTTTAGCCACAGGCTGTTTCTTTTCGCCAATGGCTATGTGGCTAATGGCTAGCGGAAGCCTAGATTATCATCTTGTTCAGTTGATAAAAGTTTATTTTATTCTAATTGTATTTCATGCATAAAGAGTATCATATCATTAAACCTCAGTGTTTCATATGCTGATTCTTTATTGTATATTGTATAGTTGATTAGAAGCCATTAAGTCAACTCTTAGTTATGTTTCATTTTAATTAATAGTTCTGAACGTACTCAGTGTTGGACTTGAGAAAAATGTGATGGATGATTGAGAATATAAGAATAAAATATTTTCAAATCTGCAATGTTTGAAGTTGTTTGTTGTACATTTTATTAAAGAAATTATTCATTATTTTGACTTTTCCATGTAAGGTAACATATGTTGGAATAGCAAATGTGTACGTATACTTAAATATATATATATATATATATATATATATATATTTAAGTGTGTATGTGTTCTGAGTAACCAAGTAATATGTAGTTTCCATTCCAGCTACAAGTAAAAGAATTAACAAAGGTGTGGCTGTGTTGTGTGTGGTTATGGGCTTGTAGAGCGTATGATGGTATTTATAGATTTGCATCTTTTGACCTTGTCTATTGCTGTGTATAGAAGAGTTACTAATTAGTTTGGTGATGGCAGAAAGGAGTTGTGACTTCTTTAAATATTTATTATGTTATGTATTTGTTCAACACACATATAAGATGGGGGTTTAAACCCAATCTCTGATCTCCATCAATTGTAATTGCTGTGATACATACAAAACGTGGTGGTAGTCTTTTATCAAATCATGGTCTGTAGATCAAAGAAGTTCAGTGGATTTGAGTGAATCTTTGTGATTCTGTAAATCAGGTTTTGAGGTTGAAGTACTCCTGAAAAATTGGAAGATAAGTCAGTGACCTTAGAAATGTGTAAAAGTTTTGTTTTAGCAACATTTATGAGCCTCAGCAAGGCCAGGTCATTAGAGTGCTTGACTTGTTGCCTGAGGGTCTCAGGTTCAAATCCCAGTCCCACCAAACCTGCTCATCACTTAAGCCATAGGGGCATAATAATGTTTGCTTAATCCCACTATTTATTATTAAATGAGTAGCCTTGAAAACAACAAGATATTTATGAAGGTAAATAGTATCTTCACATATTTATTGAAACTGATGTTAAACTGATATCTCTTGTTTAACAAGACTTATGTGTGTATACTTTATAAAATGCAGAGATTATATGCTAGTTCTTATTACTGACAAACCTCAATATTGAAAGCTGTTGGTATTACCTGGTGATTTTGTTGAAGTTTTCAATATTTATATATCTTAGGAGAAAAATAAGATTTGTTTTCAATATTTCAGACAAGAAAACACAGAAAGATATTTTACTGAAAGCTGAACAGAAGGGCTTACTCCAAGGTGAGTAATAACATAAAATGTATATACACGTACTTCTATAACTGTATTCTAGCTTATATTTTAGATGTGTAGTGTTTAGAAGACACACAGACCTGTACAGTGTTTTAAAAATAAATTGACCAACTAACACATATTTTGTTTATTTATGATAAAATCATTTGTGTACAAAACAATTAGTATTCAACTATGTTTGAGGAGATGTTAATAGCCACTGTGCAAGAATGTGCAATTATAGATTCAGAAAGGTTCATAGCTATAATTTTTATATTATGTAAATCTAAAGCTATTGAAGGCAAGATTCAATAATCTTGGGAGCTATAGCTTTTGTTTTAATGTATAGAACAACTTTGTTTTGTGTATAGGATGTTAATGAGAGATTGGTGTGTAATTCTTGTTCTGTCTGAATGTAGTGTGACAGTGTTTGTAGATTGGTGTGTAATTCTTGTTCTGTCTGAATGTAGTGTGACAGTGTTTGTAGATTTGACAGTGTTTGAATGTAGTGTGACAATGTTTGTAGACGTGTTTGAGTGTAGTGTGACGATGTTTGTAGATTGGTGTCTGTCTGAATGTAGTGTGACAGTGTTTGTAGATTGGTGTCTGTCTGAATGTAGTGTGATGATGTTTGTAGATGGTGTGTGATGTTTGTATGTAGTGTAGTGTGATGTTTGTAGATTGTGTAGTGTAGTGTGATGATGTTTGTAGTGTGATGATGTTTGTAGATTGGTGTCTGTCTGAGTGTAGTGTGATGATGTTTGTAGATTGGTGTCTGTCTGAGTGTAGTGTGATGATGTTTGTAGATTGGTGTGTGAGTGTAGTGTGATGATGTTTGTAGATTGGTGTGTGAGTGTAGTGTGACAATGTTTGTAGATTGGTGTCTGTCTGAGTGTAGTGTGACGATGTTTGAAGATTGGTGTCTGTTTGAGTGTAGTGTGACAATTTTTGTAGATTGTTGTAATAAACATTAGTTTTTTCTGTTTTATTCATATTTACTGAATCAGCCAAAACCACATCAGTCTTTACAGTGTTGTAGTCCATCTAAGTTGACTGTTACTTCCCATTGTTTCATCATTATTAAACATCAACTGTGTTTGTTTTTACATAGTCTGAAATATTTTCATATGACTCCAATATACAGCCTTTAATTGTTTTCATGCTTCAACATGTAGAGTTGATTAACTTTATTTAGGATGTTATTCAAGTGTTCAGGTTTTGTAAATGTTAAAAACCATAAACTTTTATTTTGTTGTATTGAATCAAGTGGTCAACATGGCATTGAGGAAAAGGAATTTAGATATCTTCTTTCGTTATCCAAACATTTTGGTGAAAAATAGAAATGAATGGATATGTAGTTTATTTATACTTAAAACAAGTTTATTAAAATATCTTTATCACTGTCTCATACAGAACAGCTTTTTTATTCTACTGACGTTTTGAAGTTGACAGTTAATATTATTTTTATAATTTTTATTTCTTTTTCAGCAACAATGTGAGTAATGGATTCTTTCCAGTTATTTGTTTGACCATCAAAGTCTCTGTATCCTCTTTAGAATTGAATATCCTTTCACTGTGATCAGATTTAATAGTGTAGTGTAATATTACATGATGAGTAATGGTTTCTTTCTCGTTATTTGTTTGACCATTACAATCTTTATACCTGCTTCAGTGTTTGGTATACTTTCACTGTAGTCAGGTTCAAGTGTAATATTGCCTGTGCAATAAAGAACATTAAAACCACATGATTCATTCAGTTAGTTTGATGTTACAGGTTTTGTGCAGTGAAGAACTAAGTATTTCTAAAACAGATCATTAAGTTACAACAAAGTTTTTTGTAAACCAAAATTTCTGAATGGCTGAGAAATGGGCCTTAAAAAAATTTCAGAAAGTGAGGATATATATATAAGTAGAATTATGGCATCCTGAGTTAAAAATAAAATAACAAATGAGATTTTTTTAATATCATTCAAAAAACTTTCTAGGTACATAAATTCAAAGTACAATATGTTCAAGGAAAACTAGAAACTGCTGAAGAGAGTCATTATAAAATTAAGGTGGGTTTAGCTCTTGCTTACCACCTGAAACATTTATGTTAGTAGAGTTAAAGATTAGACCCTGTGTTTACTGTCTACATAAAGCCATTTATGATAGTAAAGTTGAAGACTGGATCCTATGTTTACTGTTTACATGAAAATATTTATGATAGTAAAGTTAAAGATTAGATGCTGTGTCTAATGTCTACATAGACATTTATGATAGGAAAGGTAAAAATTACATCATGTGTCTGCTGCTTGCATAAAAACATTTATGATAGTAAAGTTAGATTAGATCCTGTGTCTACTGTTTACATAAAGATATTTATGATAGGAAAGGTAAAGATCCTGTATTTAGTGTCTACATAAAGATATTTATGATAGGAAAGGTAAAGATCAGATCCTGTATTTAGTGTCTACATAAAGATATTTATGATAGTAAAGCTAAAGATTAGATCCTGTATCTGCTGTTATATAGACATTTATGAGAGTAAAGTTTGAGATTAGATCCTGTGTCTGTTGTCCACATGAAGATGGTTATGGAAGTTAAGATAGAGATTAGATTCTCTGTATG
Source organism: Tachypleus tridentatus (assembly GCF_004210375.1). Taxonomy (NCBI): domain Eukaryota; kingdom Metazoa; phylum Arthropoda; class Merostomata; order Xiphosura; family Limulidae; genus Tachypleus; species Tachypleus tridentatus. Next base: position 68,086,921 of record NC_134836.1, on the reverse strand, counting down.
CTGTCTGTATGAAGAATTTGGTATCAATATGTTATGTGAAATTTTCACTTTTTGTTGCTTATGTTTCTTACTTTTACCCTTACTAATCATCTTTAAATAATTCAGGATTTTGTACAGTACAAACAGTTGTAAGAACGTGAGTTTAAAATGAGTTTTTTACATTGTTTGTCTAGAATAAAAAAAAGTTGTGATTCTGTAATACAAGTCAGTGTGGTATCAACTTGAGTTAATAACATCTTTGATTCAGTATTATATGTCAGTGTGGTACTGACATTAGTTAATAATATTCATGATTCTGTATTATGTGTCAGTGTGGTAACAACTTTATTTAATAACATCTGTGATTCTGTATTATATGTCAGTGTGGTACTGACATTAGTTAATAACATTTGTGATTCTGTATTATGAGTCAGTGTGGTACCAACTTTAGTCAATAACATCTGTGATTCTGTATTAATATGATGCTGACTGTAGTTAATAACCTCTGTGATTCTTTATTATAAGTGAGTGTGGTACCAACTTTAGTTAATAACCTCTGTGATTCTGTATTATAAGTCAGTGTGGTACCAACTTTAGTTAATAACATCTGTGATTCTGTATTATAAGTCAGTGCTGTAGTAACTTCATTTTCCAACACTGTCATTGTAGATTAACGTATCTAAAGAAGAGGTTGGTCAGTTTAATAAAAAACATAAAATATTAGTTTGTAGTTTGAAATTACAGTTTCTGATTAATGAGAAACACTTGATGTGTTGTTACAGTTTTTTTTATAGAAACACCCTGTTTGTTTTCATGTTAGTTTCCATGAAACATTGTTTGTTTTTATAGAGACTTCCATGAAATACCTAGTTTGTTTTCATTTTGGTTTCCTAGAAACACCCAGTTTATTTTCACATTGTTAATGTAAATAATATCTGGTGTTGAATGTTGGATAATAATATAAAATTGAAGACATCTTTAAGGAATCGAGTAGTGATTGAAAGGATGAGTAATAATGGAACTGATAGGTTAAACAGAATCCGACAATATTGTATCCACAGCAGCATATATTGATATAAGACAGATGTCACAATCAGAGATATAATTGTGCTTTGCTGAAATATGAAGTATTCACTTTCTGATTATAGAACTTAAAAAACAAACAATTTAGTACAATAAAATAGTTTAGGTTTCATCTTACACTAACCTATAATTGGTTGTTGAAAACATATAATTACTCATACATAAAAAGTGTCAGGAGAAATATGTATGAACTTGTGTGACAGTAGTATCCATAGTATTAAATGACATTTTGGTACAAAAATTACTAAAGTAGTTAATTGTAAGTTGTGACTGTGATAATGAAACAGTTATTGAAAGAGGATGGGTATAGACCAGTTAGTAGCATGCTTAGACTGAATCTTATACTTTGTACTTTGAGGCTGTGTAAGAATGATGGTCAAATCATGCTCTTGAGAGACAAGAGTATCCTAAGAGTTGGTGGTGGGTGTTGTTGACTTGACCTTAACCTGTCAACCCAAAATTGGGGAAATGTTTGTACATATTGAGTAACTCTGCAGACATATTTTGTAAGAAACAAAGAAGAATCAAATAGTTTTTATTGTTATTTTACATTTTTAAATGTACATAAGAATAACTAAATATAACACATTCCATTTATTAATGATTCATTATATCATAAAAATAATTCCAATCAATACATATTGTATCTCTCTGGAGATTTGTATTAATTATTATAAACAAAAAAATAAAAAAAATAAATCAAGTATATTATTTTCATGTCTTTTCTAGCACTTGCAGGCTATACTGGTACTTTAAGACCCTACAGGTGTTTTCAGGCTATACTGGTACTTTGAGACACTACAGGTGTTTTTAGGTTATACTGGTACTTCAAGATACAACAACTGTATTCAGGCTATACAAATCCTTTCACACCATGCCATTTTGTTTATTACTTTCTTTTATATAGCTAGTTCAAATATGACTCAGCATAAACATGGGTTTTGGTACATATTGTGGGGACAGTGCAGATAAGATATTGTATTTTTGTGTTTAGCAACAAAAAACAAACAGCCCAAAAATTTGACAAAATAATTTACTAACTGTAAATTTCTTAATTGTGAGATTAGCTGACACCTCTTTACACCTCTGTTTAAATCTAAAACTTGTGTGAAAGTTTATATACTTCTAAATGTTTTTATGAAACTTTATTATTTTCTACAAGTGTTATTTTCAATGGTACTCATTACTTTATATGAGTACTTTGATATCCAGCTGTTGTAAATGGTACTAAAACAGTGGTGCCACACCAGATGTACAAAGTATAATAAACTTGTTAAAACACAAAACTACTATTTTTGAAAATCATTAGATCATAATAACTGGTTGCTTGTGCTTGTCTAAAGAACAGTTTAATTAGTTTCTAATCAGTCTTCTAATATCCTAGGGTATCATTTCTCAAGTAAGTTTATCAAATGAACTTATTCAGAGGAGGGGGGACCATCTGTACCTGTTGCATTTGTTAAAACATGTTTTATTATCAAATATTGTAGAAGGATTAGAAGTGTTGCCATGGCCAGTACATTTGATTTTCTGAACTTTATTGACTTCATAAATTGTGTGAATTGAGTAATGCTATTGTTGGTTACACTTTGGAAATACTCAGACATGACTTAAAAGTTATGTATGGTAAGAACATAATTCTTTAGATAGTGTAAAATATTTGTAATAATTCAGATATTACAAATATGTACAGTTACCATAATGTTTTACACTTGTTACATTCATCTGTGGTTGTGATACCTACTGTTAACCAGTTTAGCTGTATGTAGCAACATGGTTATGATCGCTACTGTTAACCAGTTCATCTGTGTATAGTATTATGGTTATGATATCTACTGTTAACTAGCTCATCTGTGTTTAGCATTATGGTTATACCTTCTGTTAACCAGTCCATCTGTGTGTAGCATTATGGTTATGATTCTCACTATTAACCAGTCCATTTGTGTGTAGCATTATGAGCATTATGGTTATGATTCTCACTGTTAACCAGTCCATCTGTGTGTAGCATTATGGTTATGATTCTTACTGTTAACCAGTCCATTTGTGTGTAGCATTATGGTTGTGATACCTACAGCTAACAAGTCCATCTATGTGTAGCATTATGGTTATACCTACAGTTAACCAGCTCAGCTGTGGGTGGCACCATGGTTATACCTGTTGTTAATCAGTTCAGCTGTGTATAGCATTATGGTTAAGATCTCTACTGTTAACCAGTGCAGCTGTGGGTAGCACCATGGTTATACCTACTGTTAACCTTAACCAGTTCAGCTGTGTGTAGCATTATGATTATGATACCTACTGTTAACTAGTTCATCAGTGTGTAACATTATGGTTATATTTACTGTTAACCAGTTCATCTTGTGTAGTATTATGGTTATACCTTTTGTTAACCAGTTCAGCTGTGTGTAGCATTATGGTTATGATCCTTACTGTTAACCAGTTCAGCTGTGTAGTGTTATGGTTATGATACTGTTAACTAGTTCATCTGTGTTGAGTATTATGGTTATACCTACTGTTAATCAGTCCACCTGTGTGTAGCATTATGGTTATGATATCTGCTGTTAACTAGTTCAGCTGTGTTTAGCATTATGGTTATGATATACTGTTAACCAGTTCAGTTACCTGTGTGTAGCATTATGGTTATACAGCCTGTGTTCAGCTGTGTAGATACATGTTAACTAGTTCATCTGATTATGATCCCACCTACTTATGGTTATGATATCTGCTGTTAACCAGTTCAGCTGTGTGTAGCATAATGATTATGATCCCTACTGTTAACCAGTTCAGCTATGTGTAGCATCATGATTTTGGTCACTTATGCTATTGTTTGTGTCCATATGATCAGAGATAAAAAATGAAAATTAATTTTACTTTTTATGTAATATATTAAACCTATGTGATATATGTATATATAATTTGTTATTGTATGTTGTGTGATTGTTAAATTGTCTAAGTGAAGAAAATGTTGAAAGTGCAGTGATTCATTGAATTAGAATCACTATTTTTTCTCTGTAATAATAGAATACATTTGTAATGATATGTTGTCATTGTTTGATTAAAACATCATTATGATGTTAAGAGTTCTATATAGATGCTATTAATAACAGTGAAGGGTTTCATCCACATACTTGTACATAGAGAGCATCATCTCGGTAATTTGTGATGTATTACAGGAAATATTGTTATAGGAATATTTATTGGGACTTGCTAAAGACTGACATTTGTTTTCTTTTCACCTTTTATAACAGAATGTTAAGTATTGTATTAACAGGTACGTAATGATGTATAATAATTTTAATGATGAAATGCTGTAGTTCTTAAGTCTGTTAACATGCATACAGTCCCACTGTAAGTGGTATTATTTGTGTATTTCATTGTAAAAGTAACTGTTTCTCAAGTTTATCCAATTTAATTTGCTGCAGGACCTTCAAAGGCTGTATTGGAGGATAAAGATGTTCCTTTGACCATGGAACGATGTGTGACAGAACTCAGTCCAGAAGAAAGACTAGCCATCTATGAGCATGTGGTTGAGAAAGGGAAGGCTACAAATAAGCCAATGGCTTTTCGACTGGAGGATCTTCAGATGAGCTTCGAAAAGAAAGATAAAGGTGCTTTATTAACCTTTGAAACAGGCAGTCTGTTATTGAATCATAGTTTTAGCTGTTTAGATGCATTTTTCTTAAGGGTTTTACTCATTTGGTTTGGTGATTTTTACACATCTTGACCTATTTCTGTATTAAGGAAAAATTTCTGTTTCCAAATACAACCGTTGTGCTTGTTCATATATCAAGAATAACGTTTATGATATTCTGTTATAAATTTTATAAACCATATCCCTTTATACCCAAAAACATCAGTTGTTCAATTCCATTATTTACAAATTATATCTTTTTCCACATCAGGAACTCCAATTTTATAATTCTATCATTTATAACTACTATCATTTTTCACACCATTTTTTAGTTGTCCAGTTCCATCACTTATAACTATTATAATTTTCTTCATCAATCTTCAGTTGTCCAGTTCCATCACTTATAACTATTATGATTTTCTTTATCGATATTCAGTTGTCTAGCTCCATCACTTATAACTACTATCATTTACTAAATATACTTCTGTTTGATGTTTTCTTTATAAAAATAAATTCTTTCTTTTTTATGCTTGCTGTATATCATTTTGAATGGACATACAATGGATGGTTAATGTGAATCTGTTTTATCACCATTAAACTATAAGAATACAGATTAAAATTAAAGGGAAATAATATGTAACATGAAACAGTTTTATAGAAAATCATTTTTTTTTATGAATAATAGATTTCTTTTTGAATATAAGCAATCTTGTCAAGTACTTCACTAATGATATTCTATTTTCATTAGTGACTTTTGTTAGAATATCTTTAGAATGGAAAATTGTATATTGGAATTAATATTTAAACACAGATTCGACTTTCATTATTTACCAAACTTGTGTGTATATGGTGTTTATTACTTCAAATAGTCTTATTAGGAAAAGTTTTGGTAAATTGTTAAACCTTTGAACCTGTTAATATGGTTTCATATAGAAACGTTCTTTACACACATTCATGTAATGTCAAACCATTGACCCAAGTGTTTAGTTTAATCAGATTGTTAATGAGTGGTTTAAAACTTAAATTAGATACTGATTTAACATCAGTGTGAGAATACAAACTAAATTCATTTTTCATTACAGTTTGACAAACTTTCCAAATTTCTTATGATCTTTATATCCTTGTATACAACAAGTGTATGGCTTACCATATATCAATAAAACAAGTACTTTTCTGTATCTGCTGTCAAACTCTAAAGTACAATCTTGGAATAATTCCAGGCTTGGATATTTTCCCCTTATGACATTGAAGTGTTTTTAACAAAAGAAGGAATTTTATGGTCCAAAGGGAATTTTTTTGTGATGTTTATCATGAAACTTAAAGATTCCAACTTCAGTGCCCTAAATATTACCTATTTTATGTTTAAACAAAACTTTACTGGTAATGAGTGTGATGTTGGAAGAAAATTTAAAGCTTAACTATTCTGTATAAACAGAGTTATTGAAACTCTACCACTCTTTGAATTTGTAATGACAAATGATTTATAAACTGGATGATACACTAAAACATTTTCATAAAAGAGTGTGCTAGGTAATATTATAGTAAAATGTATAATAAAATATTGTTCCTTCTTGTTAGAATTTCTGTATTATGATTGTTAAATGAATTCCCTATAACTAGCACACAATAACTAAATTTGAAACCCTTTTGTGTATTAGCTCCTGAGAACCCTAAGAGTGAGCTTGAACTTCTGGCAGAATTACGAGATTACAAACGGCGTAGAGTATCATATCGTAGTAAAAATGTTCACATTACAAAGAAATCTTATACTGAGGTGAGGTTATATTTACCTTCACAGTTGTTTATTGTGGGACCATTGTGTTTTACTTGATGTCTGTTTTGTTTTATCTAATACTGTTGTGTTTTACTTGATACCTGTTTTGTTTTATCTGATACTGTTGTGTTTTACTTGATACCTGTTTTGTTTTATCTGATACTATTGTGTTTTACTTGATACTTGTTTTGTTTTATCTGATACTGTTGTGTTTTACTTGATGTCTGTTTATAAGATATTGTTGCATTTTCCTTGATGTCTGTTTTGTTTCATCTGATACTGTTGTGTTTTACTTGATGAGTTGTTTTACTGTAGATATATTTAAAGAAATTAGTAGTGTTACTGTAGATATATTTAAAGAAATTAGTAGTGTTACTGTAGATATATTTAAAGAAATTAGTAGTGTTACTGTAGATATATTTAAAGAAATTAGTAGTGTTACTGTAGATACATCTAAAGAAATTAGTAGTGTTACTGTAGATACATCTAAAGAAATTAGCAGTGTTACTGTAGATACACCTAAAGAAGTTAGTAGTGTTACTGTAGATATATTTAAAGAAATTAGTAGTGTTACTGTAGATATATTTAAAGAAATTAGTAGTGTTACTGTAGATATATTTAAAGAAATTAGTAGTGTTACTGTAGATATATTTAATGAAATTAGTAGTGTTACTGTAGATATATTTAAAGAAATTAGTAGTGTTACTGTAGATATATTTAAAGAAATTAGTAGTGTTACTGTAGATACATCTAAAGAAATTAGTAGTGTTACTGTAGATACATCTAAAGAAATTAGCAGTGTTACTGTAGATATATTTAAAGAAATTAGTAGTGTTACTGTAGATATATTTAAATAAATTAGTAGTGTACTGTAGATATATTTAAAGAAATTAGTAGTGTTACTGTAGATATATTTAAAGAAATTAGTAGTGTTACTGTAGATATATTTAAAGAAATTAGTAGTGTTACTGTAGATATATTTAAAGAAATTAGTAGTGTTACTGTAGATACATCTAAAGAAATTAGTAGTGTTACTGTAGATACATCTAAAGAAATTAGCAGTGTTACTGTAGATACACCTAAAGAAGTTAGTAGTGTTACTGTAGATACACCTAAAGAAATTAGTAGTATTACTGTAGATACATCTAAAGAAATTAGTAGTGTTACTGTAGATACACCTAAAGAAATTAGTAGTGTTACTGTAGATACACCTAAAGAAATTAGTAGTGTTACTGTAGATACACCTAAAGAAATTAGTAGTGTTACTGTAGATACACCTAAAGAAATTAGTAGTGTTACTGTAGTACACCTAAAAGAAATTAGTAGTGTTACTGTAAATACGTCTAAAGAAATTAGTAGTGTTACTGTAAATACGTCTAAAGAAATTAGTAGTGTTACTGTAAATACACCTAAAGAAATTAGTAGTGTTACTGTAGATACACCTAAAGAAATTAGTAGTGTTACTGTAGATACACCTAAAGAAATTAGTAGTGTTACTGTAGATACACCTAAAGAAATTAGTAGTGTTACTGTAGATACATCTAAAGAAATTAGCAGTGTTACTGTAGATACACCTAAAGAAGTTAGTAGTGTTACTGTAGATATATCTAAAGAAATAAGTAGTGTTACTGTAGATACACCTAAAGCAATTAGTAGTATTACTGTAGATACACCTAAAGAAATTAGTAGTATTACTGTAGATACATCTAAAGAAATTAGTAGTGTTACTGTAGATATACCTAAAGAAATTAGTAGTGTTACTGTAGATACACCTAAAGAAATTAGTAGTGTTACTGTAGATACACCTAAAGAAATTAGTAGTGTTACTGTAAATACGTCTAAAGAAATTAGTAGTGTTACTGTAAATACGTCTAAAGAAATTAGTAGTGTTACTGTAGATACATCTAAAGAAATAAGTAGTGTTACTGTAGATACACCTAAAGAAATTAGTGGTGTTACTGTAGATACACCTAAAGAAATTAGTAGTGTTACTGTAAATACGTCTAAAGAAATTAGTAGTGTTACTGTAGATACATCTAAAGAAATGAGTAGTTTTACTATAGATACACCAATTAG